>NC_053025.1:20403032-20622018 GCF_003073215.2 Triticum urartu
GGACCTGAAGAGTTGAAGGAGCTGAAGAAGCAACTCGATATTTAAGAGAAAATGGGTCTCATCCGGCCTAGTTCTTCTCTGTGGGGTTGTGGTGTTCTTTTTGTGAAGAAGAAGGATGGAACGGACCGACTTTGTGTTGATTACCGTCCAGTGAACAAGAAGACCATCAAGAACAAATATCCACTTCCCAACATCAATGAGCTGTTCGAACAACTCAAAGGTGCCCAAGTATTCTCCAAGCTTGATCTCCGTATGGGTTATCATCAGATTCAAATCCGTGAGCAAGATATTCCCAAGACGGCTTTCAGGACAAGCTTTGGTTCATATGAATACACTGTCATGTCTTATGGCCTCGTCAACGCTCCTCCGACGTTCTCTCGCATGATGAATTTCATCTTCAACGCCTACACCAATGACTTTGTTTTGGTCTATCTCGACGACATTCTGGTTTTCTCCAAGAACAAGGAAGATCATGCCAAGCACTTGCGTTTGGTTCTTGATAAGTTGAGGGAACACAAGTTCTACGCCAAGTTCTCCAAGTGTGAATTTTGGCTCGATGAGGTTCTTTATCTTGGTCATATCATCTCTGCCAAGGGCAGTGCCGTGAATCCTGAGAAGGTGTCTGCAATTGTGAATTGGGAACCTCCTCAGAACGTGAAGCAACTCCGTAGCTTCCTCGGTCTCGCAAGCTATTGTCGAAGATTCGTTGAAAACTTTTCTAAGATCGCGAAGCCTCTCTCAAATCTTCTTCAGAAGCACGTCAAGTACGTTTGGTCTCCGGAGTGTGATATTGCTTTCAACACTTTGAAAGAGAAATTGATCACTGCTCCAGTTCTCACTCCGCCTGATGAATCCAAGTCGTACGAGGTCTTTTGTGGTGCCTCTCTCCAAGGTCTTGGCGCGGTATTGATGCAAGAGAAGAAAGTTGTTGCTTATACCTCTCGCCAGTTGAAGCCTAATGAGAAGAACTTACCCACTCATGATCTCGAGTTGGCGGCAGTTGTGCATGCTCTTTTGACTTGGAGACATCTTCTACTGGGAAGAAAAGTGGACATTTTCACTGATCACAAGAGTCTCAAGTACATCTTCACTCAGCCTAATCTCAACCTCAGGCAAACTCGATGGGTCGAAATGATTCAAGAGTATAATCCGAGTATTGAGTATACTCCAGGCAAGGCCAATGTGATTGCTGACGCTTTGAGCAGGAAAGCTTACTGCAACAGTCTGATTCTCAAGCCTTATCAACCCGAGCTTTGTGAAGCTTTCCGCAAACTTAACCTGCAAGTTGTTCCTCAAGGTTTCCTTGCCAACCTTCAAGTCTCTCCTACCTTAGAAGACCAGATTCGCCAAGCCCAGCTTCTTGATGCTATGGTGAAAAAGGTGAAGATTGGGATTGCCAAGAGTCAATCCAAGTACAAGTGCTACCGCCTTGATGACAAGGACACTCTCTTCTTTGAGGATTGTATTGTTGTACCCAAAGGTGACCTCCGTAAAGTGATCATGAATGAGGATCACAATTCTCTCCTCTCCATCCACCCTGGGAGCACGAAGATGTATCAGGACCTCAAGCAAGCTTATTGGTGGACTCGAATGAAGTGCGAAATTGCTCAATTCGTGAATGAATGTGATGTCTGCAGAAGAGTGAAGGCAGAACACCAAAGGCCAGCGGGTCTCCTCCAACCTCTTGCCATTCCATAATGGAAGTTTGACCACATTGAAATGGACTTCGTGACTGGGTTTTCAAAGTCCAAGCGTGGCAATGATGCTAAATTCGTTGTCATCGACAAACTCACCAAAGTGGCTCACTTTCTGCCTATCAAAGAGTCGATCACTGCAGCTCAATTGGCGGAACTCTATACCTCTCGTATTGTTTCTTTGCATGGTATTCCACAAGTGATCTCTTCAGACCGTGGCAGCATCTTTACCTCGAAGTTTTGGGATTCTTTTCAGAAGGCCATGGGCACCAACATCCGCTTTAGCACAGCTTTCCATCCTCAAACTAGCGGTCAAGTCGAGCGTGTCAACCAGATTCTTGAAGATATGCTCAGGGCTTGTGTGATCTCCTTCGGCATGAAATGGGAGGATTGTCTTCCTTATGCTGAATTCTCCTACAACAACAGTTTTCAAGCAAGTTCGGGCAAGGCCCCATTTGAAATTATGTATGGCAGGAAGTGCCGTACCCCTCTCAACTGGTCTGAAACCGGTGAACGTCAGTTTTTGGGTAATGACTTAATCACAGAGGCAGAAGAAATGTGCAAAGTCATTCGTGATAACCTCAAAGCAGCCCAATCCTGCCAGAAGAGCTACTATGATAGTAAGCACCGCGATTTGGCTTTCGAGATCGGAGATCATGTTTACCTCCGTGTCTTTCCTATGAAAGGTACTTGTCGCTTCGGTATCGAAGGGAAGCTTGCCCCCAGATACGTGGGACCTTTCAAGATTGTCAGCAAGAGAGGCGACCTCGCCTATCAACTCGAGCTTCCTTCAAACTTTGCAAATGTTCATGACGTGTTCCATGTCTCTCTGCTTAGAAAGTGCTTCAAGACTCCTGACCGCACCGTCAACTTCGAGGACATTGAGCTCCAAGAAGATCTCTCTTATCGGGAGCACCCAGTTGCTATTCTCGAAGAGACTGAACGCAAGACTCGCAACAAGTTAATCAAATTTCTCAAAGTCAAGTGGTCACACCATTCCGACCGTGAAGCTACCTGGGAACACGAGGATCACCTCCGTTCTGAGTACCCGGCGTTCTTTCAGTCCTAGATCTCGGGACGAGATCCTTTCGTAGTGGTGGAGTGTTGTAACACCCCGGATGTAACTTTCCCAATTTGTACTCCAACTCTTGCCGTTTCCGGCGTTAAGTTAATTTATTATCTCGGGTTTGGGTCTTTGTCTCCGTGTGTTGTTGTCGTTGTCATGCATCTCATATCATGTCATCATGTGCATTGCATTTGCATACGTGTTCGTCTCATGCATTCGAGCATTTCCCCGTTGTCCGTTTTGCATTCCGACGTTTCATTCTCCTCCGGTGGCCATTTCTAGCTTTCTTTCGTGTGTGGGGATTAAACATTTCCGGGTTGGACCGAGACTTGCCAAGCGGCCTTGGTTTACTACCGGTAGACCGCCTGTCAAGTTTCGTATCATTTGGACTTTGTTTGATACTCCAACGGTTAACCGAGGGACCGAAAAGGCCTCGTGTGTGTTGCAGCCCAACACCCCTCCAATTTGGCCCAAAACCCACCTAAACCTGCTCCATCATCTAGAGCGTTCGATCACGATCGCGTGGCCGCAAACCGCACCTCATTTGGACTCTCTTAGCTCCCTCTATGCCTATAAATAAATCCCTCCATGAAATCCCGGGTCTCCTTCCCCCCTAACCCTAGATATTTTCACCGCAGCGCGTCGGACACGTCCGTCCGCGCGCCGGACACAGCCGCCGCACCACTCCCAGGCCGCCACTTGTCATCACGCCGCCTTCCCCGCCGCCGGCCCAGCGAAGCCCGCACCGGGCCCTCCCCGTGGCCCAAGTCGCCCGCGCCCCCGCGCCTGGATCGCCGACCGCCGCCGCCTGGATCCAGGGCCGAGCCGCCGCCTGTCGGCCTCGCGCCACCGCTGCCATCGCCCGCGAGCCGCCGCCCGCTGCCTCCTTCTCCTGCCGCCGCGGGTCCCCGCCGCCGCCGCGCCGTTTCCGCCTCCCGGAGCCGCCGCCTCCTCGACGCCGGCAAGCTCCACCACCGCCGGCCGCCCTCGTCCTCGCCTCTTCTTTCTCTCCCGCCGGCGAACCGAACCCCGGCCGTCTACAGTGCGCGCGCCGCCACCTCAGGAAGCGTGCAGATTTGGAAACCCTAATCCGGAGGTTGTTTTTCGTCTAAGTCCCCGGATTTTCTAGTCCAAGTGCTCATGTTCGTAGCTCCGTAACTTTGCATCCGTAGCTCCGATTCATGCATATAGAATATAAAAATGTTCATCTCAGAGAGTACAGCATTTCATTCCATTGCATCATTTTCATTTGAGTTCATCTTGATGCCCGAAATGCTGTTAGAAGAGGGCTACTTGAGATAAATTGTCAGATCTGCTAATCCGTTTAGGTTTTTGTCATTTTTGCCATGATTAATGTGTGCATGATATGCCCTGATGCTCTACATGTGTTTTGTTAAGGGTTTTGTCATCTCTCCAGAGGTGCAACCCATGTATTTTTGTGATGTGTGTGGTGACTTGTGCAAGCTTGCAAAGTGGTGCACTTGATAATTCTGTTTTCAGGGACTTAGTAATTTCACTAAGTCCTGGAGCTGTTTATCTCATGATGCCATATGTTCATGTTGTTTCCTATTGATCCGTGCCTCTTTTGAGGATGATCAGTAAGGATGTTCTGTTATTATTGTAGTGCTCTATCCATCCATGCCTTTGTTTGCAATTATGGAGCACCCTAGCTTGAGTCAATAGAGCTCTATTTTTGCTACTTTGTGAATCTGGGCAGATTGTCAACTTGTTTGCAATTTTGCCGATGATGTTGTAGTTGATCCGTGCATGCTATGCTATTGTTCTTGCCATGTCTAGCTTGCATTTTGTGCCTTCTTGATGGGTGTATGCTTGTATTGCCATGACTTTCAGCGTAGTGAGTGCATCGAGCTCGTAAACATGCCTACTTGAGTTATATTTCAGCATGTGTCAGTTTTTCACTAAGTTTGAAAACTAATTATGTTTTTGCTATGTTCACATGCTTGTAATTGTATTTTCTGATCCCTTTTGGCTCAAGGTCACTAAGGGACTTTTGTTAAGCTCTTTGAGTAGCTCCATGCCATGCTTTACTTTTCCATGTTAAGGTCCTGTAGCATTTAGTTTTGTTGCTCCGGAGAGTGCTACCTGATCTGAAATTCCAGACAAGTGTTAATTTCACTAAGTCTGAAATCTGTTTGCCATATGCATTTTTGCCATGCTTGTTTGAACCTGTTAATGGATGAATTGGCCGTAGCTCAGTGCTAGACTTTTGTTAAGCATCTTGTATGCATCCCTGCCATGTATTTTGTTGTCATGTTCGGGTGCTGTAGCATGTTCATCTCATTGCATTTAGTTGGCTACTTGCTGTAAATCGCAGACCGGTGTCATTTTTGAATCGCTTGCCATTTCCAAACCGTAACTCCGATTCCGGCGTTCTTTATATTGTTTTCAAGCGATTTCATCTCATATTTCCAGTGGCACACTTGCATTTCCAAGTTGAGGTCAGGTTCATGCATTTCCTGTCATATCTTGCATTTTGCATCCCGCATCGCATTCCGCATAGCATATCATCATTGCATCATATTGCTTGGTCTTGCACGTGGTTGATTGTATCCTTGTTGCTTGTTTGTCTTGTTTGGGTAGAGCCGGGAGACGAGTTCGCTAACGAGGAGCCCGTTGAGTTTGCTTTTGAGGATCCAGTCAACTCTGACAACTGTGCAGGCAAGATGACCATACCCTCGAAATCACTACTCTCTTTGCTATGCTAGTTTGCTCGCTCTTTTGCTATTCCAATGCTACGATGCCTACCACTTGCTTGCAAGCCTCCAAATTTCCATGTCAAACCTCTAACCCACCATTGTCCTAGCAAACCGTTGATTGGCTATGTTACCGCTTTGCTCAGCCCCTCTTATAGCGTTGCTAGTTGCAGGTGAAGATTGGAGGCCGTTCCTTGTTGGAACATTTATTTACTTGTTGGGATATCATTATATTGCCATGTTATCTTAAAGCATCTTTATATTTGGTAAAGGGTGGAAGGCTCGGCCTCTCGCCTAGTGTTTTGTTCCACTCTTGCCGCCCTAGTTTCCGTCATATTGGTGTTATGTTCCCGGATTTTGCGTTCCTTACGCGGTTGGGTTATAATGGGAACCCCTTGATAGTTCGCCTTGATTAAAGCTTTTCCAGCAATGCCCAACCTTGGTTTTACCATTTTCCACCTAGCCTTTTCTTTCCCTTGGGTTCTGTAGACTCAAGGGTCATCTTATTTTAACCCCCCCGGGCCAGTGCTCCTCTGAGTGTTGGTCTAACCGAGCGATGTCCGGGGCTACCAGGGGCAACTCTAGGCTGGCCTACCCGACGTCTGGCTCATCTGAGTGTGCCCTGAGAACGAGATATGTGCAGCTCCTATCGGGATTTGTCGGCACATTCGGGCGGTGTTGATGGTCTTGTTTTAACCTGTCGAAGTGTCTTGAATTACCGAGATACCGAGTCTGATCGGAACGTCTTGGGAGGAGGTCTATTCCTTCGTTGACTGTGAGAGCTTGTCATGGGCTAAGTTGGGACTCCCCTGCAGGGATTTGAACTTTTGAAAGCCGTGCCCGCGGTTATGGGCAGATGGGAATTTGTTAATGTCCGGTTGTACATAACTTGAACCTTAACTTAATTAAAATGAATCAACCGAGTGTGTTACCGTGATGACCTCTTCTCGGCGGAGTCCGGGAAGTGGACACGGTGTTGGAGTAATGTTTGCGCAGGTGGTTCTCTAGTTTCTCGCTCGCGCTTTGCCTCCTCTTCTCGCTCTCTTTTGCGTATAAGCTAGCCACCATACTTGCTAGTCGCTTGCTGCAGCTCCACTCATATTTTACCTTGCCTTACCTATAAGCTTAAATAGTCTTGATCGCGAGGGCGTGAGATTGCTGAGTCCCTGTGGCTCACAGATTACTATTACACCAGATGCAGGGCCTGATGTTCCGCTCTAGGAGACGCGTTTGAGCTCAAGTGGGAGTTCGACGAAGACTCTCAACGTTACTATGTTTCCTTTCCCAATGATCAGTAGTGGTGCCCAGTTGGGGGTGAACGGGACCGTTGTCGCATGTTGGGTTCTCTTTTATTTTGGCGCCGTAGTCGGGCCATGAGTGTTTGGATGATGTAATGTTATTTATGTACTTTATTGACGTGGCGAGTGTAAGCCAACTATGTTATCTCCCCTTTATTATTATTCATATTACATGGGATGTTGTGAAGATTGCCTAACTTGCGACATATGCCTTCAATGCGATTATGCCTCTAAGTCGTGCCTCGACACGTGGGAGATAAAGTCCGATCGAGGGTGTTATAAGACTCATGCAATATGAAGAAAACCCCATCTTGTTATCCTTGATGGCAACAATACAATACGTGCCTTGCTGCCCTTACTGTCACCGGGAAAGGACACCGCAAGATTGAACCCAAAGCTAAGCACTTCTCCCATTGTAAGAAAGATTAATCTAGTAGGCCAAACCAAACTAATAATTCGAAGAGACTTGCAAAGATAACCAATCATACATAAAAGAATTCAGAGAATATTAAAATATTATTCATAGATAGACTTGATCATAAACCCAGAATTCATCGGTCTCAACAAACACACCGCAAAAAGAAGATTACATCGAATAGATCTCCACAATAGAGGGGAAGAACATTGTATTGAGATCCAAAAAGTGAGAAGAAGCCATCTACTCCCTCCGTTCCGAATTACTTGTCTTAGATTTGTGTAGATACGGAGGTATCTAGCACTAAAATGAGTCTAGATACATCCGTATCTAGACAAATCCAAGACAAGTAATTCGGAACGGAGGAGGTAGCTACTAACTATGGACCCGTAGGTCTGAAGTAAACTACTCACACTTCATCGGAGAGGCTATGGTGTTGATGAAGAAGCCCTCCGTGATCGATGCCCCCTCCGGCGGAGCTCCGGAACAGGCCCCAAGATGGGATCTTATGGATACAGAAAGTTACGGCGGTGGAATTTGGGTTTTGGCTCCTATTCTGATCATTTCGGGGTACGTGGATATATATAGGAGGAAGAAGTACGTCGGTGGAGCAACAGGGGGTCCACGAGGGTGGAGGGCATGCCTGTGGGGGTAGGCGCGCCCCCTACCTCGTGGCCTCCTGTTGATTGGCTTGACGTAGGGTCCAAGTCTCCTAAGTTGTATTCGGTGAGAAAATCACGTTCCCGAAGGTTTCATTTCGTTTGGACTCCGTTTGATATTCCTTTTCTTCGAAACCCTAAAACAGGCAAAAAACAGCAATTCTGGGCTGGGCCTCCAGTTAATAGGTTAGTCCCAAAAATAATATAAAAGTGGATAATAAAGCCCAATAATGTTTAAAACAGTAGATAATATAGCATGGAGCAATCACAAATTATAGATACGTTGCAGACGTATCAAGCATCCCCAACCTTAATTCCTGCTCGTCCTCGAGTAGGTAAATGATAAAAACATAATTTTTGACGCGGAGTGCTACTTGGCATAATTTTAATGTAATTCTTCTTAATTGTGGTATGAATATTCAGATCCGAAAGATTCAAGACAAAAGTTCATATTGACATAGAAAATAATAATACTTCAAGCATACTAACAAAGCAATTATGTCTTCTCAAAATAACATGGCTAAAGGAAGTTATCCCTACAAAATCATATAGTCTGGCTATGCTCTATCTTCACCACACAAAATATTTAAATCATGCACAACCCCGATGACAAGCCAAGCAATTGTTTCATACTTTTGACATTCTCAAAACTTTTTCAATCTTCACGCAATACATGAGCGTGAGCCATGGATATAACACTATAGGTGGAATAGAGTGGTGGTTGTGGAGAAGACAAAAAAGGGGAAGATAGTCTCACATCAACTAGGCGTATCAACAGGCTATGGAGATGCCCATCAATAGATATCAATGTGAGTGAGTAGAGATTGCCATGCAACGGATGCACTAGAGCTATAAGTATATGAAAGCTCAAAAAGAACTAAGTGGGTGTGCATCCAACTTGCTTGCTCATGAAGACCTAGAGCAATTTTGAGGAAGCCCATCATTGGAATATACAAGCCAAGTTCTGTAATGAAAAATTCCCACTAGTATATGAAAGTGATAACATGAGAGACTCTCTACTATGAAGATCATGGTGCTACTTTGAAGCACAAGTGTGGTAAAAGGATAGTAACATTGTCCCTTATCTCTTTTTCTCTCATATAATTTTTATTTGGGCCTTTTCTCTTTTTTATGGCCTCTTTTTTTTCATCCGGAGTCTCATTTCGACTTGTGGGGGAATCATAGTCTCCATGATCCTTTCCTCACTTGGAACAATGCTCTAATAATGATGATCATCACACTTTTATTTTTCTTACAACTCAATAATTACAACTCGATACTTAGAACAAGATATGACTCTATATGAATGCCTCCGGCGGTGTACCGGGATATGCAATGATGCATGAGTGACAAGTATGAAAGAATTATGAACGGTGGCTTTGCCACGAATACTACGTCAACTACATGATCATGCTAAGAAATATGACAATGATGGAGTGTGTCATAATTGGAACGGTGGAAAGTTGCATGGCAATATATCTTGGAATGGCTATGGAAATGACATAATAGGTAGGTATGGTGGCTGTTTTGACGAAGGTATATGGTGGGTGTATGATACCGGCGAAAGGTGTGCGGTATTAGAGAGGCTAGCAAAGGTGGAAGGGTGAGAGTGCGTATAATCCATGGACTCAACATTAGTCATAAAGAACTCATGTACTTATTGCAAAAATCTACAAGTTATCAAAGCAAAGTATTACGCGCATGCTCCTAGGGGGATAGATTGGTAGGAAAAGACCATCGCTCGTCCCCGACCGCCATTCATAAGGAAGACAATCAATAAATAAATCATGCTCCGACTTCATCACATAACGGTTCACCATACGTGCATGCTACGGGAATCACAAGCTTCAACACAAGTATTTCTCAAATTCACAACTACTCAACTAGCATTACTTTAATATCACCATCTCCATATCTCAAAACAATTATCAAGCATCAAACTTATCATAGTATTCAACACACTCATGAGAGAATTTTTATTATTAATCTTGCATACCAAGCATATTAGGATTTTAAGCAAATTACCATGCTATTTAAGACTCTCAAAATAATCTAAGTGAAGCATGAGAGATCAATAGTTTCTATAAAACAAATCCACCACCATGCTCTAAAAGATATAAGTGAAGCACTAGAGCAAAATTATATAACTCAAAAGATATAAGCGAAGCACATAGAGTATTCTAACAAATTCCAAATCATGTATGGCTCTCTCAAAAGGTGTGTACAGCAAGGATGATTGTGGTAAACTAATAAGCAAATACTCAAATCATACAAGATGCTCCAAGCAAAACACATATCATGTGGTAAATAAAAATATAGCTCCAAGTAAAGTTACCGATAGAAGTAGACGAAATAGGGGATGCCTTCCGGGGCATCCCCAAGCTTTGGCTTTTAGGTGTCCTTAGATTATCTTGGGGGTTCCATGGGCATCCCCAAGCTTAGGCTCTTGCCACTCCTTGTTCCATAATCCATCGAATCTTTACCCAAAACTTGAAAACTTCACAACACAAAACTTAAAGTAGAAAATCTCGTGAGCTCAGTTAGCGAAAGAAAACAAAAGACCACTTCAAGGTGCTGTAATGAACTCATTATTTATTTATATGGGTGTTATACCTACTGTATTCCAACTTCTCTATGGTTTATAAACTAATTTACTAGCCATAGATTCATCAAAATAAGCAAACAACACACGCAAAACTGAATCTGTCAAAAACAGAACAATCTGTAGTAATCTGTAGCTAGCGCAAGATCTGGAGCCCAAAAATTCTAAAATAAATTTCTGGACGTGAGGAATTTATCTACTAATCATCTGCAAAAAGAATTAACTAAATATCACTTTCTAAATAAAAATTACAGCAGTTCTCGTGAGCGCTAAAGTTTCTGTTTTTTACAGCAAGTTCAACAAGACTTTCCCCAAGTCTTTCCAACGGTTCTACTTGGCACAAACACTAATTAAACATAAAAACACAACCAAAACAAAGGCTAAATAATTTATTTATTACTAAGCAGGATCAAAAAGCAAGGAATAAAAATAAAATTGGGTTGCCTCCCAACAAGCGCTATCGTTTAACGCCCCTAGCTAGGCATAACAAGTAAGAATAGATCTAGGTATTGCCATCTTTGGTAGGCAATCCATAAGTGGCTCTCATAATAGATTCATAAGGTAATTTAATTTTCTTTCTAGGAAATTTTTCCATGCCTTTCCTTAATGGAAATTTGAATCTAATATTTCCTTCCTTCATATCAATAATTGCACCAATCGTTCTAAGGAAAGGTCTACCAAGAATAATAGGACATGAAGAATTGCAATCTATGTCAAGAACAATAAAATCTATGGGAACATAATTCCTATTTGCAACAATAAGAACATCATTAATTCTTCCCATAGGTTTCTTAATAGTGGAATCCGCAAGGTGCAAGTTTAGAGAGCAATCATCAATATCATGGAAACCTAACAAATCACACAAAGTCTTTGGAATCATGGAAACACTAGCACCCAAATAACATAAAGCATAGCATTAATGATCTTTAATTTTAATTTTAATAGTTGGTTCCCACTCATCATAAAGTTTTCTAGGGATAGAAACTTCCAATTCAAGTTTTTCTTCATAAGATTGCATCAAGGCATCAACGATATGTTTAGTAAACGCTTTATTTTGACTATAAGCATGAGGAGAATTTAGCACGGATTGTAACAAGGAAATACAATCAATCAAAGAGAAATTTTCATAGTTAAATTCCTTGAAATCCATAATAGTGGGTTTAGCAACATCTAGGGTTTTAATTTCTTCAATCCCATTTCTATCAAATTTAGCATCAAGATCAAAAGATTCAGAATTCTTGGAAAGTCTTCAAGGTAAAGGTGGATCATATTCAGTCCCATCATTATCAAGATTCATATTGCAAAACAAAGATTTAATAGGGGACACATCAATAACTTTTAGATCTTCATCATTATTTTCATAGGAACTAGAAGAACACGCTTTTATAAAGGCATCTTTCTTAGCACGCATCCGAGCGGTTCTTTCTTTGCACTCATCAATGGAAATTCTCATGGCTTTGAGAGACTCATTGATATCATGCTTAGGTGGAATATATCTAAGTTTCAAAGAATCAACATCAAGAGCAATTCTATCAATGTTCCTAGCCAAATCATCAATCTTAAGCAATTTTTCTTCAATCATAGCATTAAAATTCTTTTGTGAAGTAATAAATTCTTTAATATTAGAATAAAAATCAGAGGGCATCTTGTTATAATTTCCATAAGAATTGTTGTAGGAATTACCATAATTATTAGAGGAATTACTAGGATAAGGCCTAGGATTGAAATTTCCTCTATACGCGTTGTTACCAAAATTGTTCCTACCAACAAAATTCACATCCATAGATTCATTATTATTCTCAATCAAAGTAGACAAGGGCATATCATTAGGATCAGAAGAAACACTCTTATTAGCAAATAGTTTTATAAGTTCATCCATCTTTCCACTCAAAACATTAATTTCTTCTATCGCATGCACCTTTTTATTAGTAGATCTTTCAGTATGCCATTGAGAATAATTAACCATAATATTATCTAGGAGTTTAGTAGCTTCTCCTAAAGTGATTTCCATAAAAGTGCCTCCCGCGGCCGAATCTAAAAGATTTCTAGAAGCAAAATTCAATCCGGCATAAAAAATTTGAACAACCATCCATAAATTTAAACCATGAGTAGGGCAATTACATATCATTAATTTCATTCTCTCCCAAGCTTGTGCAACATGTTCATGATCAAGTTGCTTAAAGTTCATAATATCATTTCTAAGAGAGATGATCTTAGCAGGAGGAAAATACTTAGAGATAAAAGCATCTTTGCACTTGTTCTATGAATCAATACTATTTTTAGGCAAAGACGAAAACCAAGATTTAGCACGATCTCTAAGTGAAAAAGGAAATAGCTTCAATTTAACAATATAATTATCCACATCTTTCTTCTTTTGCATGTCACATAAATCAACGAAGCTATTTAGATGGGTAGCGGCATCTTCACTAGGAAGGCCGGAGAACGGATCTTTCATGACAAGATTCAGCAAAGCACTATTAATTTCACAAGATTCAGCATCGGTAAGAGGAGCAATTGGAGTGCTAATAAAATCATTGTTGTTGGTATTGGTGAAGTCACACAATTTAGTATTATCTTGAGCCATCGCGACAAACAAGCAAACTAACACACAAGCAAACAAAAATCAAGCGGACAAAAAGGGCAAATAGAGAAAGAGAGGGCGAATAAAATGGAAAGGGCGAATTGGGGGAGAGGAAAACGAGAGGCAAATAGCAAATAATGTAATGTGGGAGATAAGGGTATGTGATGGGTACTTGGTATGTTGACTTTTGCGTAGACCTCCCCGGCAACGGCGCCATAAATGGCTCGTTGTCGGGAGTCAAATCTTGACTTGCGTGAACCTCCCCGGCAACGGCGCCAGAAATCCTTCTTGCTACCTCTTTTAGCACTGCGTTGGTTTTCCCCGAAGAGGAAGGGATGATGCAGCAAAGTAGTGTAAGTATTTCCCTCAGTTTTTGAGAACCAAGGTATCAATCCAGTAGGAGGCTACACGCAAGTCCCTCGTACCTGCACAAAACAAATAAATCCTCGCAACCAACACAAATAGGGGTTTTCAATCCCTATAAGGCCACTTACGAGAGTGAGATCTGATAGATATGATAAGATAATATTTTTGGTATTTTTATGATAAAGATGCAAGGTAAAATAAAGGCAAAGTAAAATAGCAAAGTAAATAACTAAGTAGTAGGCGATTGATATGATAAAGATAGACCCGGGGGCCATAAGTTTCACTAGTGGCTTCTCTCGAGAGCATAAGTATTCTACGGTGCGCGAACAAATTACTATTGAGCAATTGACAGAATTGAGCATAGTTATGAGAATATCTAGGTATGATCATGTATATAGGCATCACGTCCGAGACAAGTAGACCGACTCCTACCTGCATCTACTACTATTACTCCACTCATCGACCGCTATCCAGCATGCATCTAGAGGGATAGACTCATGCAATATTAAGAAAACCCCATCTTGTTATCCTCGACGGAAACAATACAATATGTGCCTTGCTTCCCTTAATGTCACCGGGAAAAGGACACCGCAAGATTGAACCCAAAGCTAAGCACTTCTCCATTGTAAGAAAGATCAATCTAGTAGGCCAAACCAAACCAATAATTCGAAGAGACTTGCAAAGATAACCAATCATACATAAAATAATTCAGAGAAGATTCAAATATTATTCATAGATAGACTTGATCATAAACCCACAATTCATCGGTCTCAACAAACACACCGCAAAAAGAAGATTGCATCAAATAGATCTCCACAAGAGAGGGGGAGAACATTGTATTGAGATCCAAAAAGAGAGAAGAAGCCATCTAGCTACTAACTATGGACCCGTAGGTCTGAAGTAAACTACTCACACTTCATCGGAGAGGCTATGGTGTTGATGTAGAAGCCCTCCGTGATCGATGCCCCCTCCGGCAGAGCTCCGGAATAGGCCCCAAGATGGGATCTCGTGGATACAGAAAGTTACGGCGGTGGAATTAGGGTTTTGGCTGATCGTTTGGGGGTACGTGGATATATATAGGAGGAAGAAATACGTCGGTGGAGCAACAGGGGGCCCACGAGGGTGGAGGGCGCGCCTGGGGGGCAGGTGCACCCTCCTACCTCATGGCCTCCTGTTGATTGGCTTGACGTAGGGTCCAAGTCTCCTGAGTTGTATTCGGTGAGAAAATCATGTTCCCGAAGGTTTCATTCCATTTGGACTCCGTTTGATATTCCTTTTCTTTGAAACCCTAAAACATGCAAAAAAACAGCAATTCTGGGCTGGGCCTCCGGTTAATAGGTTAGTCCCAAAAATAATATAAAAGTGGATAATAAAGCCCAATAATGTTTAAAACAGTAGATAATATAGCATGGAGCAATCAAAATTTATAGATACGTTGGAGACATAGCAGTGGCCAAGCTACTCTTATACTGGCCCAATCCTCATCCCCCAAAACACTAGGTGGGAAGGGTTGCCACAATGGCCAATTTTGAAGGGGGCGAGAGGTACAT
The DNA here is from genome assembly GCF_003073215.2 of Triticum urartu. Taxonomy (NCBI): domain Eukaryota; kingdom Viridiplantae; phylum Streptophyta; class Magnoliopsida; order Poales; family Poaceae; genus Triticum; species Triticum urartu. Next base: position 20,417,978 of record NC_053025.1, read on the forward strand.
ATTATCCTGACAAAAGGTGGTCTTCGCGTGCAAAGCTTCTGGTCGTGACACGCAGGTGGGCTTGGTGATGACCTCCGTCCCACCGAGCTCACGTCCTGGTCTTCTTGCACCGAAGAGGAAGCATTTGGGGCTGCCTTGAGAACCCGCGCGCTGGTCTATCTCCCTTAGCACCAAAGAGGAAAGCCTCACTATCCACGCCCGTTGGCACCTATCCTGGCATCGCCAGACGTGGCTCGCGTCACCCACGTGCTATGCGAGGCCTGGCTTGGCGACCTCGATGTATCCGCCCGCGAGATGGCCTCGGGAGGCAGCTTGGGGAAGCCGCTCCGCGAGGGGGACCTCGGGAGGTCCTCGGTGATTATTATATTTCCTTGTTCATGATAATTGTCTATTATTCATGCTTTAATTGTATTATCCGGAAATCGTAATACATGTGTGAATACATAGACCACAATGTGTCCCTAGTGAGCCTCTAGTTGACTAGCTCGTTGATCAACAGATAGTCATGGTTTCCTGGCTATGGACATGGGGATGTCATTGATAATGGGATCACATCATTAGGAGAATGATGTGATGGACAAGACCCAATCCTAAACATAGCACAAGATCGTATAGTTCGTTTGCTAGAGTTTTTCCAATGTCAAGTATCTTTTCCTTAGACCATGAGATCGTGTAACCCCCGGATACCGTAGGAGTGCTCTGGGTATACCAAACGTCACAACGTAACTGGGTGACTATAAAGGTGTACTACGGGTATCTTCGAAAGTGTCTGTTGGGTTGACACGGATCAATACTGGGATTTGTCACTCCGTATGATGGAGAGGTATCTCTGGGCCCACTCGGTAATGCATCATCATAATGAGCTCAAAGTGACCAAGTGTCTGGTCACGGGATCATGCATTAAGGTACAAGTAAAGTGACTTGCCAGTAACGAGATTGAACGAGGTATTGGGATACCGACGATCGAATCTCGGGCAAGTAACGTACCGATTGACAAAGGAAATTGTATACGGGGTTGCTTGAATCCTCGACATCGTGGTTCATCCGATGAGATCATCGAGGAGCATGTGGGAGCCAACATGGGTATCCAGATCCCGCTGTTGGTTATTGACCGGAGAGCCGTCTCGGTCATGTCTACATGTCTCCCGAACCCGTAGGGTCTACACACTTAAGGTTCGATGATGCTAGGGTTGTAGAGATATGAATATGCAGTAACCCGAAAGTTGTTCGGAGTCCCGGATGAGATCTTGGACGTCACGAGGAGTTCCGGAATGGTCCGGAGGTGAAGAATTATATATAGGATGTGCAGTTTCGGCCATCGAGAGAGTTTCGGGGTCACCGGTATTGTACCGGGACCACCGGAAGGGTCCCGGGGGTCCACCGGGTGGGGCCACCCATCTCGGAGGGCCCCATGGGCCAAAGTGGGGAGGGGAACCAGCCCATAGTGGGCTGGTGCGCCCCCCTTGGGCCACCCCATGCGCCTAGGGTTGGGAACCCTAGGGTGGGGGGGCGCCCCACCTGGCTTGGGGGGCACTCCACCCCTTGGCCGCCACCCCCCCTAGGAGATCCCATCTCCTAGGGCCGGCGCCCCCCTAGGGGGCCTATATAAAGGGGGGAGGGAGGGGGCAGCCACACCCTTGAGTCTTGGCGCCTCCCTCTCCCCTGCTACACCTCTCCTCTCGCAGTATAACGGCGAAGCCCTTCTGCGGTGACGTCCTGCATCCACCACCACGCCGTCGTGCTGCTGGATCTTCATCTACCTTTCCTCCCCCCTTGCCGGATCAAGAAGGAGGAGACGTCACACTGACCGTATGTGTGTTGAACACGGAGGTGCCGTCCGTTCGGCGCTAGGATCTCCGGTGATTTGGATCACGTCGAGTACGACTTCCTCATCCCCGTCCATGAACGCTTCCGCGCGTGATCTACAAAGGTATGTAGATGCAATCCGATCACTCGTTGCTAGATGAACTCATAGATGAATCTTGGTGAAACCGTAGGAATTTTTTTTTGTTTTCTGCAACGTTCCCCAACAGTGGCATCATGAGCTAGGTCTATGCGTAGTTCTCCTTGCACGAGTAGAACACAATTTTTTGTGGGCGTAGATGTTGTCAACTTTCTTGCCACTACTAGTCTTATCTTGCTTCAGCGGTATTGTGGGATGAAGCGGCCCGGACCGATCTTACACGTACGCTTACGTGAGACTGGTTCCACCGACTGACATGCACTAGTTGCATAAGGTGGCTAGCGGGTGTCTGTCTCTCCCACTTTAGTTGGAGCGGATTCAATGAAAAGGGTCCTTATGAAGGGTAAATAGAAGTTGACAAATAACGTTGTGGCTATTACGTAGGTAAGAAAACGTTCTTGCTAGAACCCTTTTGCAGCCACGTAAAACTTGCAACAACAATTAGAGGACGTCTAACTTGTTTTTGCAGCAAGTGCTTTGTGATGTGATATGGCCAAAGTTTTGATGAATGATGAATGATATATATGTGATGTATGAGATCATGTTCTTGTAATAGGAATCACGACTTGCATGTCGATGAGTATGACAACCGGCAGGAGCCATAGGAGTTGTCTTTATTTTTGTATGACCTGCGTGTCATTGAGAAACGCCATGTAAATTACTTTACTTTATTGCTAAACGTGTTAGCCATAGTAGTAGAAGTAATAGTTGGCAAGCAACTTCATGGAGACACGATGATGGAGATCATGATGATGGAGATCATGGTGTCATGCCGGTGACAAGATGATCATGGAGCCCCAAGATGGAGATCAAAGGAGCTATGTGATATTGGCCATATCATGTCACTATTATTGTTTGATTGCATGTGATGTTTATCATGTTTTTGCATCTTGTTTACTTAGAACGGCGGTAGTAAATAAGATGATCCCTCATAATAATTTCAAGAAAGTGTTCCCCCTAACTATGTGATATTGGCCATATCATGTCACTATTATTGTTTGATTGCATGTGATGTTTATCATGTTTTTGCATCTTGTTTACTTAGAACGGCGGTAGTAAATAAGATGATCCCTCATAATAATTTCAAGAAAGTGTTCCCCCTAACTATGTGATATTGGCCATATCATGTCACTATTATTGTTTGATTGCATGTGATGTTTATCATGTTTTTGCATCTTGTTTACTTAGAACGGTGGTAGTAAATAAGATGATCCCTCATAATAATTTCAAGAAAGTGTTCCCCCTAACTGTGCACCGTTGCGATAGTTCGTTGTTTCGAAGCACCACGTGATGATCGGGTGTGATAGATTCCAACGTTCACATACAACGGGTGTAAGACAGATTTACACATGCAAACACTTAGGTTGACTTGACGAGCCTAGCATGTACAGACATGGCCTCGGAACACAGAAGACCGAAAGGTCGAGCATGAGTCGTATAGAAGATACGATCAACATGAAGATGTTCACCGATGTTGACTAGTCCGTCTCACGTGATGATCGGACACGACCTAGTTAACTCGGATCATGTTATACTTAGATGACTGGAGGGATGTCTATCTGAGTGGGAGTTCATTATATAATTTGATTAGATGAACTTAATTATCATGAACTTAGTCTAAAATCTTTACAATATGTCTTGTAGATCAAATGGCCAACGTTGTCCTCAACTTCAACGCATTCCTAGAGAAAACCAAGCTGAAAGACGATGGCAGCAACTATACGGACTGGGTCCGGAACCTGAGGATCATCCTCATAGCTGCCAAGAAAGATTATGTCCTACTAGCACCGCTAGGTGACGCACCCATCCCACAGAACCAAGACGTTATGAACGCTTGGCGGACACATGCTGATGATTACTCCCTCGTTCAGTGCGGCATGCTTTACAGCTTAGAACCGGGGCTCCAAAAGCGTTTTGAGCGACACGGAGCATATGAGATGTTCGAAGAGCTGAAAATGGTTTTCCAAGTTCATGCCCGGGTCGAGAGATATGAAGTCTCCGACAAGTTCTTGAGCTGTAAGATGGAGGAAAATAGTTCTGTCAGTGAGCACATACTCACAATGTCTGGGTTACATAACCGCTTGACTCAGCTGGGAGTTAATCTCCCGGATGACGCGGTCATTGACAGAATCCTCCAGTCGCTTCCACCAAGCTACAAGAGCTTTGTGATGAACTTTAATATGTAGGGGATGGAAAAGACCATTCCTGAAGTATTTGCAATGCTGAAATCAGCAGAGGTAGAAGTCAAAAAGGACCATCAAGTGTTGATGGTGAATAAAACCACTAAGTTCAAGAAAGGCAAGGGTAAGAAGAACTTCAAGAAGGACGGCAAGGGAGTTGCCGCGCTCGGTAAGCAAGCTGCCGGGAAGAAGCCAAAGAATGGACCCAAGCCCGAGACTGAGTGTTTTTATTGCAAGGGAAGTGGTCACTGGAAGCGGAACTGCCCCAAATACTTAGCGGACAAGAAGGCCGGCAAAACGAAAGGTATATGTGATATACATGTAATTGATGTGTACCTTACTAGTACTCGTAGTACCTCCTGGGTATTTGATACCGGTGCAGTTGCTCACATTTGTAACTCAAAGCAGGAGCTGCGGAATAAACGGAGACTGGCGAAGGATGAGGTGACGATGCGCGTCGGGAATGGTTCCAAGGTCGATGTGATCGCCGTCGGCACGCTACCTCTACATTTACCCACGGGATTAGTTTTAAACCTCAATAATTGTTATTTAGTACCAGCTTTGAGCATGAACATTGTATCAGGATCTCGTTTAATTCGAGATGGCTACTCATTTAAATCCGAGAATAATGGTTCTTCTATTTATATGAGAGATATGTTTTATGGTCATGCTCCTATGGTGAATGGTTTATTCTTAATGAATCTCGAGCGTAATGCTACACATATTCATAGTGTGAATACCAAAAGATGTAAGGTTGATAATGATAGTCCCACATACTTGTGGCACTGCCGCCTTGGTCACATAGGTGTCAAACGCATGAAGAAGCTCCATGCAGATGGACTTTTAGAGTCTCTTGATTACGAATCATTTGACACGTGCGAACCATGCCTCATGGGTAAGATGACCAAGACTTCGTTCTCAGGAACAATGGAGCGAGCAACCAACCTATTGGAAATCATACATACTGATGTGTGCAGTCCAATGAGTGTTGAGGCTCGTGGTGGCTATCGTTATGTTCTCACCCTCACTGATGACTTGAGTAGATATGGGTATATCTACTTAATGAAACACAAGTCTGAAACCTTTGAAAAGTTCAAGGAATTTCAGAGTGAGGTTGAGAATCAACGTGACAGAAAAATCAAGTTTTTGCGATCAGATCGTGGAGGAGAATACTTGAGTCATGAATTTGGTACACACTTAAGAAAATGTGGAATAGTTTCACAACTCACGCCGCCAGGAACACCTCAGCGTAATGGTGTGTCCGAACGTCGTAATCGCACTCTATTGGATATGGTGCGATCTATGATGTCTCTTACCGATTTACCGTTGTCATTTTGGGGCTATGCTTTAGAGACTGCCGCATTCACTTTAAATAGGGCTCCCTCGAAATCCGTTGAGACGACACCGTATGAATTATGGTTTGGGAAGAAGCCTAAGCTGTCGTTTCTAAAAGTTTGGGGATGCGATGCTATGTCAAGAAACTTCAACCTGAAAAGCTCGAGCCCAAGTCGGAAAAATGTGTCTTCATAGGATACCCTAAAGAAACTATTGGGTATAACTTCTACCTCAGATCCGAAGGCAAGATCTTTGTTGCCAAGAATGGATCCTTTCTAGAGAAGGAGTTTCTCTCGAAAGAAGTAAGTGGGAGGAAAGTAGAACTTGATGAAGTATTACCTCTTGAACCGGAAAGTAGTGCAACTCAGGAAAATGTTCCTGTGGTGCCTGCACCAATTAGAGAGGAAGTTAATGATGATGATCAAGATACTTCTGATCAAGCTCCTACTGAACTTCGAAGGTCCACAAGGACACGTTCCGCACCAGAGTGGTACGGCAACCCTGTCTTGGAAATCATGTTGTTAGACAATGGTGAACCTTCGAACTATGAAGAAGCGATGGCGGGCCCGGATTCCGACAAATGGCTGGAAGCCATGAAATCCGAGATAGGATCCATGTATGAAAACGAAGTATGGACTTTGACTGACTTGCCCGATGATCGGCGAGCCATAGAAAATAAATGGATCTTTAAGAAGAAGACAGTCGCGGATGGTAATGTGACCATCTATAAAGCTAGGCTTGTTGCTAAGGGTTATCGACAAGTTCAAGGGGTTGACTACGATGAGACATTCTCTCCCGTAGCAAAGCTGAAGTCCGTCCGAATCATGTTAGCTATTGCCGCATACTATGATTATGAGATATGGCAAATGGACGTCAAAACGTCATTCCTTAACGGTCATCTTAAGGAAGAACTGTATATGATGCAGCCGGAAGGTTTTGTCGATCCTAAGAATGCTGACAAGGTGTGCAAGCTCCAACGCTCGATTTATGGGCTGGTGCAAGCATCTCGGAGTTGGAACATTCGCTTTGATGAGATGATCAAAGCGTTTGGGTTTATGCAGACTTATGGAGAAGCCTGCATTTACAAGAAAGTGAGTGGGAGCTCTGTAGCATTTCTCATATTATATGTAGATGACATACTTTTGATGGGAAATGATATAGAACTCTTGGACAGCATCAAGGCCTACTTGAATAAGAGTTTTTCAATGAAGGACCTTGGAGAAGCTGCTTATATATTAGGCATCAAGATCTATAGAGACAGATCAAGACGCCTCATAGGTCTTTCACAAAGCACATACCTTGATAAGATATTGAAGAAGTTCAATATGGATCAGTGTAAGAAGGGGTTCTTGCATGTGTTGCAAGGTGTGAAATTGAGCTCAGCTCAATGTCCGACCACGGCAGAAGATGTAGAAGAGATGAGTGTCATCCCCTATGCCTCAGCCATAGGTTCTATTATGTATGCCATGCTGTGTACCAGACCTGATGTAAACCTTGCCGTAAGTTTGGTAGGTAGGTACCAAAGTAATCCCGGCAAGGAACACTGGACAGCGGTCAAGAATATCCTGAAGTACCTGAAAAGGACTAAGGAAATGTTTCTCGTTTATGGAGGTGACGAAGAGCTCGTCGTAAAGGGTTACGTCGACGCTAGCTTCGACACAGATCTGGATGACTCTAAGTCACAAACCGGATACGTGTATATTTTGAATGATGGGGCAGTAAGCTGGTGCAGTTGCAAGCAAAGCGTTGTGGCGGGATCTACATGTGAAGCGGAGTACATGGCAGCCTCGGAGGCAGCACACGAAGCAGTCTGGGTGAAGGAGTTCATTACCGACCTAGGAGTCATACCCAATGCGTCAGGCCCGATGACTCTTTTCTCTGACAACACTGGAGCTATTGCCCTTGCCAAGGAGCCCAGGTTTCACAGGAAGACCAGGCATATCAAGCGTCGCTTCAACTCCATTCATGAAAGTGTTCAAAATGGAGACATAGAGATTTGTAAAGTACATACGGACCTGAATGTAGCAGATCCGTTGACTAAACCTCTCCCTAGAGCAAAACATGATCAACACCAGAATTCCATGGGTGTTCGATTCATCACAATGTAACTAGATGATTGACTCTAGTGCAAGTGGGAGACTGTTGGAAATATGCCCTAGAGGCAATAATAAAATGATTATTATATTTCCTTGTTCATGATAATTGTCTATTATTCATGCTATAATTGTATTGTCCGGAAATCGTAATACATGTGTGAATACATAGACCATAATGTGTCCCTAGTGAGCCTCTAGTTGACTAGCTCGTTGATCAACAGATAGTCATGGTTTCCTGGCTATGGACATGGGGATGTCATTGATAACGGGATCACATCATTAGGAGAATGATGTGATGGACAAGACCCAAACCTAAGCATAGCACAAAGATCGTGTAGTTCGTTTGCTGTAGCTTTTCTGGATGTCAAGTATCATTTCCTTAGACCATGAGATTGTGCTACTCCCGGATACCGTAGGAGTGCCTTGGGTGTGCCAAATGTCACAACGTAACTGGGTGACTATAAAGGTACATTATAGGTATCTCCGAAAGTGTCTGTTGGGTTGGCACGAATCGAGACTGGGATTTGTCACTCCGTATGACGGAGAGGTATCTCTGGGCCCACTCGGTAGGACATCATCATAATGTGCACAATGTGATCAAGGAGTTGATCACGGGATGATGTGTTACGGAACGAGTAAAGAGACTTGCCGGTAACGAGATTGAACGAGGTATCGGGATACCGACGATCGAATCTCGGGCAAGTACAATACCGCTAGACAAAGGGAATTGTATACGGGATTGATTAGGTCCTCGACATCGTGGTTCATCCGATGAGATCATTGAGGAGCAAGTGGGAGCCAACATGGGTATCTAGATCCCGCTGTTGGTTATTGACCAGAGAGTCGTCTCGGTCATGTCTGCTTGTTCATGATAATTGTCTATTATTCATGCTTTAATTGTATTATCCAGAAATCGTAATACATGTGTGAATACATAGACCACAATGTGTCCCTAGTGAGCCTCTAGTTGACTTGCTCGTTGATCAACAGATAGTCATGGTTTCCTGGCTATGGACATGGGGATGTCATTGATAACGGGATCACATCATTAGGAGAATGATGTGATGGACAAGACCCAATCCTAAACATAGCACAAGATCGTATAGTTCGTTTGCTAGAGTTTTTCCAATGTCAAGTATCTTTTCCTTAGACCATGAGATCGTGTAACTCCTGGATACCGTAGGAGTGCTCTGGGTATACCAAACGTCACAACGTAACTAGGTGACTATAAAGGTGTACTACGGGTATCTCCAAAAGTGTCTGTTGGGTTGACACGGATCAAGACTGGGATTTGTCACTCCGTATGACGGAGAGGTATCTCTGGGCCCACTCGGTAATGCATCATCATAATGAGCTCAAAGTGACCAAGTGTCTGGTCACGGGATCATGCATTACGGTACGAGTAAAGTGACTTGCCGGTAACGAGATTGAACGAGGTATTGGGATACCGATGATCGAATCTCGGGCAAGTAACGTACCGATTAACAAAGGGAATTGTATACGGGGTTGCTTGAATCCTCGACATCATGGTTCATCCGATGAGATCATCGAGGAGCATGTGGGAGCCAACATGGGTATCTAGATCCCGCTGTTGGTTATTGACCGGAGAGACGTCTCGGTCATGTCTCCATGTCTCCCGAACCCGTAGGGTCTACACACTTAAGGTTCGATGACGCTAGGGTTGTAGAGATATGAATATGCAGTAACCCGAAAGTTGTTCGGAGTCCCGGATGAGATCCTGGACGTCACGAGGAGTTCCGAAATGATCCGGAGGTGAAGAATTATATATAGGATGTGCAGTTTCGGCCATCGGGAGAGTTTCGGGGTCACCGGTATTGTACCGGGACCACCGGAAGGGTCCCGGGGGTCCACCGGGTGGGGCCACCCATCCCGGAGGGCCCCATGGGCCAAAGTGGGGAGGGGAACCAGCCCATAGTGGGCTGGTGCGCCCCCCTTGGCCCATCCCATGCGCCTAGGGTTGGGAACCCTAGGGTGGGGGGGCGCCCCACCTGGCTTGGGGGGCACTCCACCCCTTGGCCGCCCCCCCCACCTAGGAGATCCCATCTCCTAGGGCCGGCGCCCCCCTAGGGGGCCTATATAAAGGGGGGGAGGGAGGGGGCAGCCACACCCTTGAGTCTTGGCGCCTCCCTCTCCCCTGCTACACTTCTCCCTCTCGCAGTATAACGGCGAAGCCCTGCTGCGGTGACGCCCTGCATCCACCACCACGCCGTCGTGCTGCTGGATCTTCATCTACCTCTCCTCCCCCCTTGCTGGATCAATAAGGAGGAGACGTCACGCTGACCGTACGTGTGTTGAACACGGAGGTGTCATCCGTTCGGCGCTAGGATCTCCGGTGATTTGGATCACGTCGAGTACGACTTCCTCATCCCCGTCCTTGAACGCTTCTACGCGTGATCTACAAAGGTATGTAGATGCAATCCGATCACTCGTTGCTAGATGAACTCATAGATGGATCTTGGTGAAACCGTAGGAATTTTTTTTGTTTTCTGCAACGTTCCCCAACAGTGTGACTCGCGAGGGTCTTGCTTGAGAAGCCTTGAAAGTGGGCCGCGCGGGGCCCTTTGATGGGGCCACGCGTTGGGCCGCAGACAGATGGCCCTGGGTACCCCCAGTTCCAGAGCCCCGACAGTCGTCGATCATGTGTAGCAGATGTGCGTGCTATGATGCGTACGAGTACTGTGATGTCGCGATGGTTAGGTGAGCGCAACAGAGTTAAGCACCGTCAGTTTTGATATTAGATGTCGACCGAAGCAGGTGGTGCCGCCTTCGAGGGCTGCGATCAGGGATTCCTAGCGGTGTCGAGCATGAAGGTGCCGAACATGTTCTCACTCAACGCCGAACGAGAATGCGGAGGAGAACAAAGGAGTGCATGATCAAGTCACCAACTGGCCGGACTCCTACCAAGATTCGCACTAGCCCAAGATGGTATTCATACTTCAAGGTGAGCACTGCAATACGTAGTTCATTGCTTAATATGCTTGGATTGTTCAAGGTGAGCACTGACACAATCTTGTATTGACATTTCAGGATCACATTGGGTCAATAGATGGTACCCATGTCACTGCCAGAGTGCCGAGGTCACAAGCTGCAGCATACAGGAGAAGGAAGCACTACACAAGGCAGATTGTGCTTGCTGCTGTTGACTTCGATCTGAAGTTCACCTATGTGATGGCTGGATGGGAAGGGTCAGCACATGATGCTAACATACTCAGTGACAGCATGAGTCGTCCTGATGACAAGTTCTACCTAGGAGATGCTAGCTATGCATGTCGGCCAGCTGTTCTTCCACCCTTTAGGAAGACCAGGTATCATCTGAACGAGTTCTCTGGTAGGAACTACCCTCGGATTCCACATGAGCTATTCAATCTTAGACAAATGGTTGAGAGGGCATTTGCAGCTCTGAAGTACAGGTTCAAGATCCAGGATCAGAAGCCATTCCACTCTTACCCTACCCAGGTTAAGCTTGTTCTTGCATGTTGCATTCTGCATAACTGGATCCTGCAATGGAGTTGTGATGAACTAGTGCCTAAGGAGGAAGATGTGATGCCTGACGATATTGACCTCGGTGGCCAGGGTGTTGAGGCATTTGACAACGAAGCCCGAAAGAACAAAAGGCTGGAGTGGGCACATGCAATGTGGAATAACAGAGGTCGGACAAGAATCTGAAGAAGAAGAAGAAGAAGAAGAAGAGCAAGAGCAGCAGCAGAAGAGGAAGACGAAGAGGAACAACAACAGCAGAAGAGGTAAGAGGAAGAGAAATAGGAGGGATGATGAACTTTCCCCATTCAGCCATTTGGCTCTTAATAATGTGTACTGCCATTTGATAGTAGTTAGGATGAACCGTAATTTGTTTCGTATCTAGAAGTGAAACTGTTAAGATCGTGAGTGATAAGGTCACCACTAGTGAGAAGTGGTGACAGCACCTAATGCAGGTTATAACCAAACAACGTGTTCTATGTGCGCCTAATGCTCTGCAGTCAACCAAACAACATGTCAAAATTAGTTCCCTCATGCAGCTAACCTATATGTGGGCAACCAAACAATGTGTAGTTGGTGGTTTATAGGCTATTTTTTTCTTGGCCAGGCCCATCTAAGAAGTCTATGCGAATACGCCAAAATCGATGCGGGCAACCAAACGCACCCTAATTGCTCGTATGTGGCGTACGCGAACCTGCGCAGTATCAGCGCCAAAGGGGACGTGAGCCAGTGCCTGGTATGGGTGGATGACCTCGTCAATGCAATAATGATCGGCACACACTTGACCGCTGCCGATGAGACGATCTACCTCAGCGTTCTTACCAACGCCGCATCATACACATGTGAAAGAATGGTGACATAATGCAACGACACCATTTCACCTGCAAATGTATTTTTTCGCCAAATTGGTTGTTACAGCAAACTTTTGCCCCCAGATTGCATGTGCAGGTAGAAAGGGTTGTAGATATGCAGCAAAGCATGTGTGTTCTAAACATTTGCCTTGTTTACCTAATATTTTATTAGATAAACATGATTCTTCATACTTAGTTTGTTCTTTTTTTAGAAAACTAATTGGCAACAAACCAATTTTTTCATAAGCTTTTCAACTTCTGCATATCATGATAATATTGCAGAGCATAGGTTTTTAACTATTATTTTAGTTCTTAATGTGTTTACAATTACAAAATCACACACACAGAGAAGGAGGATAAGCACCGACGTAGGCATTGGTGGACTTGTGTGGGGCTGGGAGGTGGAGGGGGGAGTCGATCTTGAGTCATGATTGTTGGGTTAGGGATGTGTGATGTTTGTTTTTACTCCCGTCATGCTAATTGGGTTATGATGTGAGATGTTTTTCACTCTCGTTGCAATGCACAGGCATGTTGGTTGTGTGAGCACTGATGCTACCGCCGGCGAGGGTGACACGGAGGATAAGTGGCACCACAGATGAGATGCCATGTTAAAATAAAGACATGGACCTATTGAGATCTTGAGTCGTGATTATTGGGTTAGGGGCGTGTGGTATTTTTTTTCTCCTGTTACAACGAACGTTTTTTTGCTAGTCAGGAATAATTGCTGTGAGAATAACATAGTTAGGGACTATGATTGACATATGTACTCTCACAAAGTAGTCCTGGAAAATATGTTTTGAGCCGGCAACAATCAACAATGCCACCCCTAGCAGTAAATAGCGGCTGAATCACACTTTATCATTTTCTCTTATGGAGCTGATGTGATCCTAACAAATGAACGCCAATACACTGTGATGTAGGTCAGCGGATGGGAGAATATTTAGACTTGGAATGGGTTCATATTCGGTCTACTGTTATAAATACATATATGGATACATTGAAAATATTCACCAACTCGCTAGTGGTACGAAGTCCTTTTCTTTTTTTACTCAGAGTGATACAGGGTCGCACACTTGTTTACAACATGGGTCACCACTGCATGTACAATTACCTCTTTTCATGTACCAACTCAAACTCCTTTGTTATTGTTTCTAGGGACGTACCATACTCTCTCCCCGTTTCAATATACTATAAGATGTATTAGTAATACCCCTAGCCACGGAGTTCATTGTCTCCTCCTCACATTTGTTTTCACTTGCTCCATGTCCCTTTCTATTGGGCCATACTAGGTGTGGAATTGGAGTAGGATGCCGAGCAACAAGTGCTAGCAAAGCAAGCTTCTCCACACCATGATTAACTCACCTCACGACGAACCCCTCCTGTTTTCATCCATCCTAATCGCTAAACTTTCTTCGATGAGGCGGCAATGCAAGCACCCACTCCACTGCGTTTGGAATGAGCGGCATCGGGAAAATGCCAGCCAGTTCAGTACGCACCGCTGGTTACAGTCATGTCTTTTGCTACTCGTGCTCGGCAATTTGTTCTTCGCGCATAGTGACCGGAGCTACTAATTTGCTCCTGCATGCACATGACGTGCACATGGTTCTTCGCTTGATGGCTGAATTAAGTGGCGAGTTATATTCATATGCTAGTGTGTCTGTACAAAGTGGTGTAAGTCACTTTATGTTGAATGTTGGTAGAACTCGGGGCTGTACCGCTGTTTGGACCGCATCTGGACTAGAAAATTTTGGATCTCCGTGTAAACATGATTGTAATCCTGAGTTGTGAGTAATACAAATGTTTCCACGCACAAAAGAAGAATCTCTTTTTACAAGAATCCCCAAGCATTTTGGCAACTGTCCTTGCATGTGATTTTCCCCATGGTAAAAGTAAAACAGCAAAACTATGGGAAAAAGCAGAGATTGAAGTCATTAAGAAAAGTTTCTCAGAGAACATGAAACTAGGGGCAACTTAATATTGTTGCTTGGTGAATATGGCGGTCCAAGAATATTTGCTAGTTCGAGTAGAATTGTGCTGTTACTTCTCTAAAGATGCCTCCATATAGCTTTTTGAGAACGAGATGCTTCCATAAGTAACTGCATCAAACATAGAAATAAACTTGTGCTTCTATAAGTCACGGCCGACCTGTGATTAAAAGAAGTCACACTCAGGTGAACGTTATCCACAATACACTAATGTTTTGATTGTGAAAGAGCCAAACCGGGGAAATTTTGTGGCTTCTCTACAATGGTACTTTCTCCTTCCTTAGAAGATGAAGAGTAAATTTTATCTGAAGTTAAACAGTTTAAAGTATAATTAATTCCGTACCATAGTTGTTAATATAATTTTATAAACTTGGTCAAACTTTGCATTGTTTGGCTTAACACAAAATTTATACGCTCCCTTTGCAAGCATAGAGGGAGTACTCGGCTACTATTTCCACGAAAATATGCACTAGATGTCGTTCTAGGTGGAAGTTACACATTTTTCGGCTAACTTTTGGCTTAAATTTGTCTCTTGTGTTGGATACGAATTTTGACGGGGTTGATATGGATATATGTGAATCTTGATAAGAAGAAACAAGGAAAGTGTTATCTAGAATAGATGGCTTGGTGAGTGAACATAACAACGACATCATTGCTCATGGAGGTGTCTCCTGACTCACCTTAGAAACTCATCCAAAATAAAATGACCTATGACACTACCAGAAATTTGACATTTCCTGTGAGTGGCTTATTTTCATGTGCGGCCCGAAGCCCCCCACACGAATTCGAATAATCCCGACGGGCAAAATTTGAGTGATAATAAGAAACTCAAGTTGTCGTCATATCAAAGAAAAACACAACGTCTTGTTGATGGTGAGATAGTGTCACTCGAATACAGTGGAGCCCGAAGACGCTTATTTTGCACACCATTTAACCCTTGTTGGAGGGATGCACATTAAGAGATCTTGTGATGATAGAAGAATGACAGTAAGAAAGATGAACTTTAGGTGTGTTTGAAAGAAGGAAGGTGAGACAATTTCAGATATCACTTCATTGATGTCAAGTCTTATGGAACGGCTTATAAAGATGTCCATCTTGACCATGCAAGTGGGCTCTCTCGCCAGCTAGCTACAATGCAACACAACACCCATGAAAGATAGGGCAATAGTTGTGACAAGACATTCATATGGAACACTAAAGAAACACTCATGTACTTGCATCGAGATTGTAATTTTGCATTAAGCTGTTGGGAACAATCATTCCTGCCAGAAATGTAAGAATTTTCAAACATGTCAATCATACTATTTAGTCTTGGAGACACTATCTCAACTCTCAAGTAGGACCTCACCATACTTAGACACGAAATTAAGGACAAGCATGCTACTTGTCTTCAAGATTGGATAGCTGCTCATCTACCATACGTTGCTATGATACCTAGAGCTGGCATTGGATGAGTTTTTTCCTTTGTTTTATGGCTTTATTTTGCATTATGTTTCTCCCTCCTTTGTATAAATGGAAATTGCCGTTGAACGATTGTTCTACAGATCAAGGCTTAAAAAAGGAGGAGGAAGAAGAAGTTGATGCTGACGGGTAGGTCCAAGCTGTAAGAACGATAAATATAATAGTAAAAAAAGCGGAGTTGACTTTCCCACCACATCAGCCACGACAAGTGGGTCCTGGATGTCATAAATGTGCTTAAATTGTCTAAACCGGCCACTATCCAAAAGTGGTAGTTTTTAGCAAAAAATAAAGGTTCAACTCGTAGTTTTGTTGGTGTTTCGAAGTGGTAGTTCTGTGGGATCGAAACCCCAATTGTGGTACTTTTCTATTAAATGCTCCTAAAAAATTATGACAACCTCACAATTAGTGAGTACGAAATTATGTACTCTCATGAAGTGATCCAAAAATATGTTTCGAGCCGGCAACAATGCCACCCTAGCAGTAAATAGCAGCTGGATCACACTTTACCATTCTCCTTTATGGAGTTGAAGTGATTCTAACAAATGAACGCCAATACACTATGGTGTAGTAGGTCAGTAGGTGAGAAAATATTAATACTTGGCTCAAGTTTGTATTAGGTCTATTATCATAAATACATGTATGGACAGACACATTGAATACATTCACTACTCTGTAGTGGTACAAAGTCCTTTATGTTTTTCGCTAAGTGATACACAGAGTCTGGCACTTGTTTACAACGTGGGTCACTACTGCTTATACGATTACTTCTTTTCACGTGCCAACTCGAACTCCTTTTGTTTTTCTTTACAGGGACGTACCAACTCAAACTCATGTTAATATATACACTCTCTATTTCAAAATATAAGGTATATTAGTATACCCTTTGTCCGAGAGTTCATTGTCTCGGCTCACCACCTCTATTTTCACTTGCTCCCTGTTCTTTGTTGGGCCAGTCTGGGTGCGGATTGGAGTAGGATGCCGAGCATCAAGCGCTAGCAAAGCAATGAAGTGAGCTTGTCCATGGCATGATTAACTCACCTCACAACGTACCCCTCGTGTTTTCTTCCTTCGTTATTGCTAAACTCTCTTGGATGAGGCGGCAAGTCATGCACACACTTCATTGCATTCGGAATGAGTGGCATTAGAAAAATGTCAGTTAGTTTGATACAGAAAGTTGGTTAAGGCCCCTTCTATTCCTACTCAAGGCTAGCAATTCAGTCTTTGCACATAGTGACCAGTGCTACAGCTTCTTCTGCAAGCACATGACGTGCACATGGTTCTTCGCTTGGTAGCTGAATTAAGTGCACAGATTTCATCACACTCTAGTGCGCCTCTATACAGGCTTCACAATTTTCGTGAACGAAGAAGCTGCATTACTCAATTCTGTTCGATGTTAAAATGCTGTACTCAGGGCCATACTGCTGTTTTGGTGGAACTCAGGGCCATACTGCTGTTTGGATAGGGTTGTCAGAAAATTTTGAAAATCTGTGCAAACATGGTTGTAACCCTGAGTTATGAGTAATACAAGTGTTTTCCCACACAAATAAAAAAAATCCATTTTCACAGGAATCTCCAAGCGTTTTGGCAACTGTCCTCGACTGTGATTTCCCCCGTGGCAAGAGTAAAACAGAAAACTTATGGAAAAAAGAGACTAAAGCCATGAAGAGAAAAGTTTCTACAAGAACATCAAACAAGGGGTAGCTCAGTATTGTTGCTTGGTGAATATGTCGGGTCAAAGAATCTTTTCTAATTCATTCAAGTGGAATTATGTTGTTACATCTCTGGAGATCCTTTCTTATAGTTTTTCACTTCTACTTCGGTATACCCACCTAAATACGTCAACAGTCAAGATCAGTTTGTACCACTTTATAATTAAGAGCATGATGGGCATTAAGAAATAATTAACCTGTATGACCCAACCGGCGTCATCACCCACTCCTCTTGCTTTCCCTGTCCTTGTCGGCGGTTAACGGCACCGGCCCAGCGCACCCTTGGAGCTCTGTGTGTTGCGTTTGTGGCACGCGCCTATCCGATCACTAACCTCCCGTGTGATGCTTCTCTGAAGTACGCCGCCTCACCTCACGAGGCGGCAATGCACATTGTACCTACTGGATCTCGCGTTCGACAAGCCATGCAGGAACTTCATGTGGTAGTCGAAGGAGGCTAAGATTTTCACGGATGAAAACATGGCATTCAAGGGGAAGATCACGGATCGACATGGACTAAGGTATGGGGTTGGGGCCTATTTCTCGGCAGCAGTGCTCAACTTGCAGCCCTGCCTGTGCACAACAGATGGATCGCAGGAGGTGGTGGCCATCAAGTTCGGCGCCATTAAGATATTATCACGGGCGCTAGTCAGTGAAACTTCGCAATACTTTAACGTCAAGTTCTACTACTCTTTCCACTAAGATATGAACTAGAAGGTCGTTCTATGTGGAATTCACACATTGTTCAACTACTCAGCTTTTGGTTTAAACTTTCCCTTGTTTGGGATGCGGATCATGTCGCCGCTGCGCTGTGCGGGAGCCTTGTTGGCTTGCCCCTGGTGTTGCATTATGCGCCCAGCGTGCCGCCGGCCCCCTTGCTCATGTCCGGCAATGACATCCGCGAGACCGCGACGACGAGTACAGCCATCTTCACATACATATTATCCATGATCTATCCCCAATTTCAGTATATATGATTAGGGTTCTGATGTAAAAATTTCTAATTCTTTGTATGCAGTCTTAGACTTAAGGGCCCATGTCATCGAGTTCGCCCTAGGGCCTTCCGAAATATAGAGCCGACCCTGCTTGTTGTCGGCTAATTGCCAAGCTCCACCTTGTAACTATGTTATCAATGGACGCTAGTATAACATGGCTACTACCTTGCTGGTGGCATCTGTCCTCCATGGGTCAAATTTGTGAAGACAATTCACCTACGGTAGGCAACCACATAGCTCACTTTGCAGGGTGCCAAGAATCCGCCGGGAAGGATGTTGAGAGAGTTTTCAGTGCGCTTAAAAATGGTTTGTGATTGTGTGTGGACCTATTGAGTATTGGAACCCATTGGTACTATGGTAGATCAAGACAACATGTATTGTCATGCACCACGTGATCATCGAGTATGAGAGAGGACAATCGAAGAACTTTTGGTGCCTCTACAATGGGGAACATGTCTTGCCACAACATCAAGCAAACATGATCCAAATATTCCTAGCATCGCATCACGAGATCGAGAAGCTCATCACCAACTCCAAGATGATCATGTTGAGCACTTGTGACAAATTCAGAACACTTGATTATTGTACTTTTATCATGTTTTATTTGGACCATTACTTCATTTGGACCTATAGTGTCTTTGGATTTTAAGTGTCCTTGAAATGTGTTCATTGGAATTATCAAGTTTCAAATTAATTTGTCGTGGAAATATCAAGTTGAAATGGAGTATCGATGCAGATGGATGGAAGAATTAGCAAAGACTTATTTAGGAAGTAAGTTTCAGGGGAAGGGCTAGGTGCACACTTTTTTTGAAATAGAGAGTTGTATTAATTAAGTAGAGAAAACATAGTTCGTACAGTCGTGCAAGGCCTCGCTCAACACGCAGGTTGGCACTGTGCCTTGCATAACCCCACCACGCAACTCTCTACGCCCCAACTGGGCAAGACTATGAGCTAACCTATTTTCCTTCCTATCTACTTTGCAAACTCTAACTTCTCTATTCCCTTTAATGGCTTGAAACTCCTTTGCAATTGTTCCAACCTCCAATCTATCAATAGACGAGAGGATGAGCGTCTTTGTCACCCAGCTGCAATCCTTCTCGATGATTAAGGGTAGATCCGTCTCCGACATTGCCTTCCGTAGTCCTTCTAGGCAAGCCATGGCTTACGCGCAGTCCGTTCCATTGCACCATGGTATATAATCCCAAGTTGATAAGATAATTCTTCCGTCATGGTCTCGAATCACAGCTCCCCAGGATCCACTCCTACTTTCCTCCAAAAAACATCCATCAACATTGACCTTAGCCCATCCGAGCTCTGGTTTTTTTCCATCTTTTTCCTTTGTATTATCATGTTGTTGCGCCGGTGACAATTTAACCATCGGACTTTTCCCTTTTCGATCTATCTCAGAAGTTCCGTCCGCAATCAAGCAGAGGTTTACAAGGTAGTTTTGCAGAAAACGAGCAGAGTGGGAAATTTTCGCTTTACCTTTTGCGAAGATCGCGTCATTTCTATGGTGCCAAACACGCCACCAAAATAGCATAAATTTTTGTTTCATATCTTCACTCACCTTATCTAGCAGGATTAGGACCCAATCCCTTTCAGTATATTATATTTCATGCTCAGGGGGCAGGTTCCATACCTCCTTGAGTTCGTGCCACAGGTGTTGGGGCACGTAGTAATTTCAAAAAAAATAACTACACACACGCAGGATCATGGTGATGCATAGCAACAAGAGGGGAGAGTGTTGTCTACGTACCCTCATAGACCGTAAGTAGAAGCGTTTATCAACGCGGTTGATGTAGTCGTACACCTTCACAATCAGTCCCGATCAAGTACCGAATGTATAGCACCTCCGCGTTCAGCACACGTTCAGCTCGATGACGTCCTCGCCCTCTCGATCCAGCAAGAGGAGCGAAGTAGTAGATGAGTTCCGGCAGCACGACGGCGTGGTGACGGTGTTGGTGAAGAACAATCTCCGCAGGGCTTTGCCTAAGCACTACGAAAACTATGACGGAGGATAAACTAGAGGGGACAGGGTAGCCGGCACACGGCTTGGTGTTTCTTGATCTATCTTGGGTACTAGCCCTATGTTGGAAATATGCCCTAGAGGCAATAATAAAATGGTTATTATTGTATTTCCTTGTTCATGATAATTCTATATTGTTCATGCTATAATTGTATTAACCGGAAACCGTAATACATGTGTGAATACATAGACCACAACATGTCCCTAGTAAGCCTCTAGTTGACTAGCTCGTTGATCAATAGATGGTCATGGTTTCCTGACCATGGACATTGGATGTCATTGATAACGGGATCACATCATGAGGAGAATGATGTGATGGACAAGACCCAATCCTAAGCCTAGCACAAGATCGTATAGTTCGTATGCTAAAGCTTTTCTAATGTCAAGTATCATTTCCTTAGACCATGAGATTGTGCAACTCCCGGATACCGTAGGAATGCTTTGGGTGTACCAAACGTCACAACGTAACTGGGTGGCTATAAAGGTGCACTGCGGGTATCTCCAAAAGTATCTGTTGGGTTGGCACGAATCGAGACTGGGATTTATCACTTCGTGTAACGGAGAGGTATCTCTAGGCCCACTCGGTAGGACATCATCATAATGTGCACAATGTGACCAAGGAGTTGACCACGGGATGATGTATTACGGAACGAGTAAAGAGACTTGCCGGTAACGAGATTGAACGAGGTATCGGGATACCGACGATTGAATCTCGGGCAAGTATCATACCGATAGACAAAGGGAATTGTATACGGGATTGATTGAATCCTTGACATCGTGGTTCATCCGATGAGATCATCGTGGAACATGTGGGAGCCAAAATGGGTATCCAGACCCCGCTGTTGGTTATTGGCCGAAGAGTTGTCTCGGTCATGTCTACATGGTTCCCGAACCCGTAGGGTCTACACACTTAAGGTTCGATGACGCTAGGGTTATAGGGAAAGTATATATGTGGTTACAAAATGTTGTTCGGAGTTCCGGATGAGATCCCGGACGTCACGAGGAGTTCTAGAATGGTCCGGAGGTAAAGATTTATATATGGGAAGTTCCGTTTTGGTCACCGGAAAAGTTTCGGGTGCTATCGGTAACGTACCGGGACCACCGGGAGGGTCCCGGGGGTCCACCAGGTGGGGCCACCAGCCCCAGAAGGCTGTGTGGGCCAAGTGTGGGAGGGGACCAGCCCCAGGTGGGCTGGTGCGCCCCCCCCCCACCAAGGCCCAAGGCGCATGGAGAGTGGGAAGGGGGCAAACCCTAGGTCCAGATGGGCCTTAAGGCCCACCCTAGGGCGCCCCCCTCTCCATCTCCCCTCTGGCCGCCACCCTAGATGGGATCTAGGGTTGCTGCCCCCCTTGGGGAGGGAACCCTAGAGGGGGCGCAGCCCCTCCCCTTCCCCTATATATACTTGAGGTATGGGGCTGCCCAACACATGTGATTTGATCTCTCTCTTGGCGCAGCCCTACCCCTCTCCTTCCTCGTCTCTCGTAGTGCTTGGCGAAACCCTGCTGGAGTACCGCGCTCCTCCACCACCACCACGCCGTCGTGCTGCTGCTGGACGGAGTCTTCCCCAACCTCTCCCTCTCTCCTTGCTGGATCAAGGCGTGGGAGACGTCACCGGATAGTACGTGTGTTGAACGCGGAGACGCCGTTGTTCGGTGCTTAGATCGGAATCGACCGCGATCTGAATCGCTGCGTGTACGACTCCACCAACCGTGTTTTTGTAACGCTTCCGCATTGCGATCTTCAATGGTATGAAGATGCACTCCTCTCTCTATCGTTGCTAGTCTCTCCATAGATTGATCTTGGTGACACGTAGGAAATTTTTTGAATTTCTGCTACGATCCCCAATAGTGGCATCATGAGCTAGGTCTATGCGTAGATTCTATGCACGAGTAGAACACAAAGTAGTTGTGGGCGATGATTTGTTCAATTTGCTTGCCGTTACTAGTCTTATCTTGATTCGGCGGCATCGTGGGATGAAGCGGCCCGGACCGACCTTACACGTACGCTTATGTGAGACTGGTTCCACCGACTGACATGCACTTGATGCATAAGGTGGCTGGCGGGTGTCTGTCTCTCCCACTTTAGTCGGGTCGGATTCGATGAAAAGGGTCCTTATGAAGGGTAAATAGAAATTGGCATATCACCGTTGTGGTTTTGCGTAGGTAAGAAACGTTCTTGCTAGAACCCCATAGCAGCCACGTAAAATATGCAACAACAATTAGAGGACGTCTAACTTGTTTTTGCAGGGTATGCTACGTGATGTGATATGGCCAAAAGGATGTGATGTATGAGATTGATCATGTTCTTGTAATAGGAATCACGACTTGCATGTCGATGAGTATGACAACCGGCAGGAGCCATAGGAGTTGTCTTAATTTATTTATGACCTGCGTGTCAACATAAACGTCATGTAATTACTTTACCTTATTGCTAAACCGTTAGCCATATTAGTAGAAGTAATAGATGATGAGACAACTTCATGAAGACACGATGATGGAGATCATGATGATGGAGATCATGGTGTCATGCCGGTGACGATGATGATCATGGCGCCCCGAAGATGGAGATCAAAAGGAGCAAAATGATATTGACCATATCATGTCACTATTTGATTGCATGTGATGTTTATCATGTTTTACATCTTATTTGCTTAGAACGACGGTAGCTTAAATAATATAATCCCTCGCAATAATTCCAAGAAAGTGTTCCCCCCAACTGTGTACCGTTGCGAAGGTTCGTTGTTTTGAAGCACCACATGATGATCGGGTGTGATAGATTCTAACGTTTGAATACAATGGGTGTAAGCCAGATTTATACACGCAACACACTTAGGTTGACTTGACGAGCCTAGCATGTACAGACATGGCCTCGGAACACGGAAGACCGAAAGGTCGAACATGAGTCGTATAGAAGATACGATCAATATGAAGATGTTCACCGATGATGACTAGTTCGTCTCACGTGATGATTGGACACGGCCTAGTTGACTCGGATCATGTATCACTTAGATGACTAGAGGGATGTCTATCTGAGTGGGAGTTCATTAAATCATCAGATGAACTTAATTATCATGAACATAGTCAAAAGGACTTTGCAAATTATGTCGAAGCTTACGCTTTAGTCCTACTGTTTTAGATATGTTCCTAGAGAAAATCTAGTTGAAAGTTGATAGTAGCAATTATGCGGACTGGGTCCGTAAACTAAGGATTGTCCTCATTGCTGCGCAGAAGGATTATGTCCTTAATGCAGCGCTCAGTCAGCTGAACCTCGAGCATCGGTTGTGGATGTTGCGAACATCTGACATACACGTTTTGATGACTACATGATAGTTCAGTGCGTAATGCTAAATGGTTTAGAATTGAGGCACCAAAGACGTTTTTTGAAACATCGCAGAACATATGAGATGTTCCAAAGACTGAAATTGGGATTTCAAACTAGTGCCCACGTCAAGAGGTATGAGACCTCTGACAAGTTTCTTAAGCCTGCAGACTAAGGGAGAAAAGCTCAATCATTGAGCATGTGCTTAGATTGTCTGAGTACTACAATCGCTTGAATCGAGTGGGAGTTGATCTTCCAGATGAGATAGTGATGGTTCTCCAAAGTCACTGCCACCAAGCTACTAGAGCTTCGTGATGAACTATAACATATCAGGGATAGATATGATGATCCTTGAGCTATTCGCAACACCGCGAAAGTAGAAATCAAATAGGAGCAATCAATTGTTTATGGTTAGTAAAACCACTAGTTTCAAGAAGGGCAAGGGCAAGAAAGGGATACTTCATGAGACGGCAAATCAGTTGCTGCTCTAGTGAAGAAACCCAAAGTTGAACCCAAGCCCGAGACTAAGTGCTTCTGTAATAAGGGGAATTGACACTGAAGCAGAACCACCCTAGATATTTGGTAGATGAGAAGGCTGGCAAGGTTGACAGCAGTATGTATTGGACATACATTATATTAAATGTGTACTTTACTAGTACTCCTAGTAGCACCAGGGTATTGAAATACCGGTTCAGTTGCTAAGTGTTAGTAACTCGAAATAAAAGGCTACGGAATAAATGGAGACTAGCTGAAGGTGAGATGACGATATGTGTTGGAAGTGTTTCCAAGGTTGATGTGATCAAGCATCGCATGCTCCCTCTACCATCGAGATTGGTGCTAAACCTAAATAATTGTTATTTGGTGTTTGCGTTGAGCATAGACATGATTGGATTATGTTTATCGCAATACGGTTATTCAATTAAGGAGAATAATGGTTACTCTGTTTATTTGAATAATACCTTCAATGGTCTTGCACCTAAAATGAATGGTTTATTGAATCTCGATCGTAGTGATACACATGTTCATGCCAAAAGATATAAGATAGTAATGATAGTACCACGTACTTGTGGCACTGCCATTTGAGTCATGTTGGTGTAAAACGCATGAAGAAGCTCCACGTTGATGGATCTTTGGACTCACTCGTTTTTGAAAAGATTGAGACATGCGAACCATGTCTATTGGTAGATATGCATGAAGAAACTCCATACAAATGGATCGCTTGGACTCACTTGATTTTGAATCACTTGAGACATGCAAATCATACCACATGGGCAAGATGACTGAAAGACCTTGTTTTCAGTAAGATGGAACAAGAAAGCAACTTGTTGGAAGTAATACATTTTGATGTGTGCAGTCCAATGAGTGCTGAGGCACGCAGTGGATATCGTTATGTTCTTACTTCACAGATGATTTGAGTAGATGTTGAGTATATTTACTTGATGAAACACAAGTCTGAATTATTGAAAGGTTCAAGTAATTTCAGAGTGAAGTTGAAGATCGTCGTGACAAGATGATAAAATGTCTATGATATGATCATAGAGATGAATATCTGAGTTACGAGTTTGGCACACAATTAAGACATTGTGGAAATTGTTTCACAACTAATACCGCCTGGAACACCATAGTGTGATGGTGTGTCCGAACATCATAACTGCACCCTATTGGATATGGTGCATACCATGATGTCTCTTATCAAATTACCACTATCGTTTATGGGTTAGGCATTAGAGACAACCACATTCACTTTAAATAGGGCACCACACAATTCCGTTGAGACAACAGCGTATGAACTATAGGTTTAGAGAAACCTAAGCTGTCGTTTCTTAAAAGTTTGGGGCTGCTTATGTGAAAAAGTTTCAGGCTGATAAGCTCGAACCCAAAGCGGATAAATGCATCTTCATAGAATACCCAAAATAGTTGGGTATACCTCCTATTTCAGATCCTGAAGCAAAAGTGATTGTTTCTAGAAACGGGTCCTTTCTCGAGGAAAAGTTTCTCTCGAAAGAATTGAGTGGGAGGATGGTGGAGACTTGATGAGGTTATTGAACCGTCACTTCAACTAGTGTGTAGCAGGGCACAGGAAGTTGTTCCTATGGCACCTACACCAATTGAAGTGGAAGCTTATGATAGTGATCATGAAACTTCGGACAAGTCACTACCAAACCTCATAGGTCGACAAGGATGTGTACTACTTCAGAGTGGTACGTAATTCTGTCTTGGAAGTCATGTTGCAAGACAACAATGAACCTACGAGCTATGGAGAAGCGATGGTGGGCCCGGATTCCGACAAATGGCTCGAGGCCATAAAATCCAAGAGAGGATCCATGTATGAAAACAAAGTGTAGACTTTGAAAGAACTACTTGATGGTCATAAGGCCGTTGGGTACAGATGGATTTTAAAAGTAAGACCAACAATGATGGTAAGTGTCACCATTAAGAAAGCTCAACTTGTCGTTAAGATGTTTTTCGACAAGTTCAAAGGAGTTGACTACGATGAGACTTTCTCACTCGTAGAGATGCTAAGAGTCTGTTGGAATTATGTTAGCAGTTACTGCATTATTTATGAAATCTTGCAGATAGGATTTCAAAACATTGTTTCCTCGACGTTTTTCCTGAGGAAAGGTTGTATGTGATACAACCAGAAGGTTTTGTCAATCCTGAAAGATGCTAACAAGTATGCAAAGCTCCAACAATCCTTCTAAGGACTGGAGTAAGCATCTCGGAATTGGAATGTATGCTTTGATGAGATGATCAAAGATTTTGGGTTTATACGAAGTTTATGAGAAACTTGTATTTCCAAAGAATTGAGTGGGAGCACTATAGAATTTTTTATGAGTATATGTTGTTAACATATTGTTGATCAGAAATGATGTAGAATTTCTGGAAAGCATGCAGGGTTATTTGAAAAGTATTTTTCAATGGAAAACCTGGATTAAGCTACTTGAACATTGAGCATCAAGATCTATAAGGATAGATCAAAAATGCTTAATGGTACTTTCAAATGAATACATACCGTGACAAGTTTTTGAAGGAGTTAAAAATAGATCGGCAAAGAAGGAGGTCTTGGCTGTGTTATAAGGTATGGGTATTGAGTAAGACTCAAGACCGGACCACGGCAGAATAGAGAGAAAGGACGAAGGTCATCCCCTATGCTTAGACATAGGCTCTACATTATGCTATGTTGTGTACCGCACCTAAAGTGTGCCAAGCCATGAGTCAGTCAAGGGGTACAAGTGTGATCTAGGAATAGATCACAGGACAACGGTCAAGGTTATCCTTAGTAACTAGTGGACTAAGGAATTTTCTCGATTATGGAGGTGGTAAAAGATTTCGTCGTAAAGGGTTACGCCGATGCAATCTTTGACACTAATCTGGATGATTCTGAGTAGTAAACCGGATTCGTATAGTATAACAGTTATTTTGGAATAGCTCCAAATAGAGCGTGGTAGCTGCATCTACAAGATGACATAGAGATTTGTAAAGCACACATGGATCTGAAAGGTTCAGACCCATTGACTGATAAACCTCTCTCACAAGCAAGATATGAACACACCCCATGGGTGTTGGATTCACTACAATCACATAGTGATGTGAACTAGATTATTAACTCTAGTGCAAGTGGGAGACTGTTGGAAATATGCCTAGAGGCAATAATAAAATGGTTATTATTGTATTTCCTTGTTCATGATAATTGTCTATTGTTCATGCTATAATTGTATTAACCGGAAACCGTAATACATGTGTGAATACATAGACCACAACATGTCCCTAGTAAGCCTCTAGTTGACTAGCTCGTTGATCAATAGATGGTCATGGTTTCCTGACCATGGACATTGGATGTCATTGATAATGGGATTACATCATTAGGAGAATGATGTGATGGAAAAGACCCAATCCTAAGCCTAGCACAAGATCGTATAGTTCGTATGCTAAAGCTTTTCTAATGTCAAGTATCATTTCCTTAGACCATGAGATTGTGCAACTCCCGGATACCGTAGGAATGCTTTGGGTGTACCAAACGTCACAACGTAACTGGTGGCTATAAAGGTGCACTGCGGGTATCTCCGAAAGTATCTGTTGGGTTGGCACGAATCAAGACTCGGATTTGTCACTCCGTGTAATGGAGAGGTATCTCTGGGCCCACTCGGTAGGACATCATCATAATGTGCACAATGTGACCAAGGAGTTGATCACGGGATGATGTATTACGGAACGAGTAAAGAGACTTTCCAGTAACGAGATTGAACGAGGTATCGGGATACCGACGATCGAATCTCGGGCAAGTATCATACCGATAGACAAAGGGAATTGTATACGGGATTGATTGAATCCTTGACATCGTGGTTCATCCGATGAGATCATCGTGGAACATGTGGGAGCCAACATGGGTATCCAGACCCCGCTGTTGGTTATTGGCAGGAGAGTTGTCTCGGTCATGTCTACATGGTTCCCGAACCCATACGGTCTACACACTTAAGGTTCGATGACGCTAGGGTTATAGGGAAAGTATATAGATGGTTACCGAATGTTGTTCGGAGTCCCGGATGAGATCCCGGACGTCACGAGGAGTTCCGGAATGGTCCAGAGGTAAAGATTTATATATGGGAAGTCCCGTTTTGGTCACCGGAAAATTTTCGGGTGCTATCGGTAACGTACCGGGACCACCGGGAGGGTCCCGGGGGTCCACCAGGTGGGGCCACCAGCCCCAGAAGGCTGCGTGGGCCAAGTGTGGGAGGGGACCAGCCCCAGGTGGGCTGGTGCGCCCCCCCCCCACCAAGGCCCAAGGCGCATGGAGAGTGGGAAGGGGCAAACCCTAGGTCCAAATGGGCCTTAAGGCCCACCCTAGGGCGCCCCCCTCTCCATCTCCCCTCTGGCCGCCACCCTAGATGGGATCTAGGGTTGCTGCCCCCCTTGGGGAGGGAACCCTAGAGGGGGCGCAGCCCCTCCCCTTCCCCTATATATACTTGAGGTATGGGGCTGCCCAACACATGTGATTTGATCTCTCTCTTGGCGCAGCCCTACCCCTCTCCTTCCCCGTCTCTCGTAGTGCTTGGCGAAGCCCTGTTGGAGTACCGCGCTCCTCCACCACCACCACACCGTCGTGCTGCTGCTGGACGGAGTCTTCCCCAACCTCTCCCTCTCTCCTTGCTGGATCAAGGCGTGGGAGACGTCACCGGGCTGTACGTGCGTTGAACGCGGAGGCGTCGTTGTTCGTCGCTTAGATCGGAATCGACCGCGATCTGAATCGCTATGTGTACGACTCCACCAACCGCGTTCTTTTAATGCTTCCGCATTGCAATCTTCAAGGGTATGAAGATGCACTCCTCTCTGTCGTTGCTAGTCTCTCCATAGATTGATCTTGGTGACACGTAGGAAAATTTTTGAATTTCTGCTACGATCCCCAACACCCAACCCCTCTATTTATATGCGGAGCCTTGGGTCAAAACTTGGAGTAAAACCCTCTACAAAGTCGGTTTCACCCGAAAGGAAAGAGTCCTTCTTGGACTCCAGGGCCAGACGCCAGGGTTCCCGGCGTTTGGACCCAGACGCCAGGACTGGCGTCTGGCCCCTGGACTCCGCAAAACTTCCTTTTGCGCTTTCCAAAAACCTTGTGGGCTTTCCCCTTTGGCCCAAATAAAGTGTTCTCGTACCCAAACATTTCGGGAAACATCCGGAACCCCTTCCAGTGAATTCTAGAACCCTTTCCGGAGACCAAACACTATTATCCCATATATCAAACTTTATCTCCGGACCATTCCGAAGTTCCTCGTCATGTCCGTGATCTTATCCGGAACTCTGAACAACATTCGTTTACCAACATACATAACTCATAAATACTATATCGTCAACGAACGTTAAGCGTGCGGACCCTACGGGTTCGAGAACTATGTAGACATGACCGAGACATTTCTCTGGTCAATAACCAATAGCGGAACCTGGATGCCCATATTGGCTCCTACATATTCTACGAAGATCTTTATCAGTCGAACCGCATAACAACATATGTTGTTCCCTTTGTCATCGGTATGTTACTTGCCCGAGATTCGATCGTCGATATCTCAATACCTAGTTCAATCTCGTTACCGGCAAGTCTCTTTACTCGTTCCGCAATACATCATCCCGCAACTAACTCATTAGTTACAATTCTTGCAAGGCTTATAGTGATGTGCATTACCGAGTGGGCCCAGAGATACCTCTCCGACAATCGGAGTGACATATCCTAATCTCGAAATACGCCAACTCAACAAGTACCTTCGGAGACACCTGTAGAGCACCTTTATAATCACCCAGTTACGTTGTGACATTTGGTAGCACACAAAGTGTTCCTCCGGTAAACGGGAGTTGCATAATCTCATAGTCATAGGAACATGTATAAGTCATGAAGAAAGCAATAGCAACAAACTAAACGATCAAGTGCTAAGCTAACGGAATGGGTCAAGTCAATCACATCATTCTCCTAATAATGTGATCCCGTTTAATCAAATGACAACTCATGTCTATGGTTAGGAAACATAACCATCTTTGATCAACGAGCTAGTCAAGTAGAGGCATACTAGTGACACTATGTTTGTCTATGTATTCACACATGTATTATGTTTCCGGTTAATACAATTCTAGCATGAATAATAAACATTTATCATGAAATAAGGAAATAGATAATAACTTTTATTATTGCCTCTAGGGCATATTTCCTTCAACAGGGCCTTTGCAAATGTGCATCGATGTGCCATATGGAAGCCTGTTTCATCATCGGCCCCACATACATTACAAATCGGGGTGAGGCTTGGGATGCGACAAAATCTATTAGTTTGAACCGCCAGTTACTCCGTTGCTAGTCTCCATGTAAAAATAAGTACTTTTGGGGTACATTTGTCTTCCAGATATTATTCCAAATACTGCGATCCCCTTGGGTATTGTGGCTGGACCCAATCACCACAGAATCCTTTTCGTCCATGGCTAACTAGTATGCGCTACGAACACTAAAAGTTCCGTTTTTTCGGACCCAACAACTGATCTTCCTCTCTATGTTCAGCTCCACCATAGGCAAACTATGGCTAGCCACATGTTGATACGGCAGGCATCACTGACTCCATCGCAGTGGCATCAAAAACAGACTGTACATCACCAACCAAGGGATAATATCATGTACCCAACAGTTACTTTTGGGTATCCTATGAAGACGCACTTCTCCGACTTGGGTTTGAGCTTATCAAGATTAAACTTTTTTACATAAGCATCGCAACCCCAAACTTTAAGAAACGACAGCTTAGGTTTCTTGCTAAACCACAGTTCATATGATGTCGTCTCAACGGATTTAGATGGTGCCCTTTTTAATGTGAATGCAGCTGTCTCTAATGTATAACCCCAAAATGATAGTGGTAAATTGGAAAGAGACATCATAGATTGCACTATATCAAATAAAGTACGGTTATGACGTTCGGACACACCATTATGCTATGGTGTTCCAGGTGGCATGAGTTTGTGAAACTATTCCACATTGTTTTAATTGAAGACCAAACTCGTAACTCAAATATTCCTCTCCTGCGATCAGATCGTAGAAACTTTATTTTGTTGTCACGATGATTTTCCACTTCACTCTGAAATTCTTTGAACTTTTCAAATGTTTTAGACTTATGTTTCATCAAGTAGATATACCCATATCTGCTCAAATCATCTGTGAAGGTCAGAAAATAACGATACCCGCTGATACGTCTCCAACGTATCTGTAATTTTTGATTGATCCATGCTATATTATCTACTGTTTTGGATGTTTATGGGCTTTATTATACACGTTTATATCATTTTTGGGACTAACCTATTAACCCAGAGCCCAGTGCCAGTTTCTGTTTTTACCTTGTTTTAGAATATCGCAGAAAAGGAAAACCAAACGGAGTCCAATTGACCTGAAACTTCACGGAACTTATTTTTGGATCAGAAGAAGCCCAGAAGACTTGGAGTGCACGTCAGAGGATCTACGAGGAGGCCACGAGGCAGGGGGCACGCCCACCCCCTGGGCGCGCCCTCCACCCTCGTGGGCCCCTCGTGGCCCCCCTGACGTACTTCTTCCGCCTATATATCTCCATATACCCTAAAAACATCCGTGAGCACAATAGATCGGGAGTTCCGCCGCCAGAAGCCTCCGTAGCCACCGAAAGCCAATCTAGACCCATTCTGGCACCCTGCCGGAGGGGGCAATCCCTCTCCGGTGGCCATCTTCATCATCCCGGTGCTCTCCATGACGAGGAGGGAGTAGTTCTCCCTCGAGGCTGAGGGTATGTACTAGTAGCTATGTGTTTGACCTCTCTCTCTCTCGTGTTCTTAAGGTGATACGATCTTGATGTATCGCGAGCTTTGCTATTATAGTTGGATCTTATGATGTTTTCTCCCCCCTCTACTCTCTTGTAATGGATTGAGTTTCCCCTTTGAAGTTATCTTATCGGATTGAGTCTTTAAAGATTTGAGAACACTTGATGTATGTCTTGTCGTGCGTATCTGTCGTGACAATGGGATATCACGTGATTCACTTGGTGTATGTTTTGGTGATCAACTTGCGGGTTCCGCCCATGAACCTATGCATAGGGGTTGGCACACGTTTTCGTCGTGATTCTCCGGTAGAAATTTTGGGGCACTCTTTGAGGTTCTATGTGTTGGTTGAATAGATGAATCTGAGATTGTGTGATGCATATCGTATAATCATACCCACGGATACTTGAGGTGACATTGGAGTATCTAGGTGACATTAGGGTTTTGGTTGATTTGTGTCTTAAGGTGTTATTTTAGTACGAACTCTAGGGCTGTTTGTGACACTTATAGGAATAGCCCAACAGATTGATTGGAAAGAATAACGTTGAGGTGGTTTCATACCCTACCATAATCTCTTCGTTTGTTCTCCGCTATTAGTGACTTCGGAGTGACTCTTTGTTGCATGTTGAGGGATAGTTATGTGATCCAATTATGTTATTATTGTTGAGAGAACTTGCACTAGTGAAAGTATGAACCCTAGGCCTTGTTTCTACGCATTGCAATACCGTTTACGCTCACTTTTATCATTAGTTACCTTGCTGTTTTTATATTTTCAGATTACAAAAACTATTATCTACTATCCATATACCACTTGTATCACCATCTCTTCGCCGAACTAGTGCACCTATACAATTTACCATTGTATTAGGTGTGTTGGGGACACAAGAGACTCTTTGTTATTTGGTTGCAGGGTTGCTTGAGAGAGACCATCTTCATCCTACGCCTCCTACGGATTGATAAACCTTAGGTCATCCACTTGAGGGAAAATTGCTACTGTCCTACAAACCTCTGCACTTGGAGGCCCAACAACGTCTACAAGAAGAAGGTTGTGTAGTAGACATCAAGATCTTTTCTGGCGCCGTTGCCAGGGAGGTGAGTGCTTGAAGGTATATCTTTAGATCTTGCAATCAAATCTTTTTGTTTCTTGTTTTATCACTAATTTAGTTTATAAAAGAAAACTACAAAAAATGGAATTAAGGATGCCTCATATGCTTCATCTTTTTAATATCTATCATGAAAATAAGGATTCCAATAATTGTGCTCAAGTGCTAGAAGAAGAGTGCATTAGAATGTTTGGCACTAAATATTTGAATGATGAGCATGATTGCAATGTTGTTAGTATGAATTCTTTGAATATCCATGATGCTAATGATATGCAAAGCCACAAGCTTGGGGATGCTACGTTTGAAGATGATATTTTTTGTCCCCCAAGTTTTGATGAGAAAATTTATTATGATGAAAGCATGCCTCCTATTTATGATGATTATATTTATGAAAGTGGATTTGGAGAGGTCATGACTTTATTTTGTGATGAATCCACTATTCCGGAAGAGGTTCCAATTGATTATGAGAACAAAGTTGCTATCTATGATGATTATTGTGATGACATGTATGCTTTAAAGAATAATGATAACCATGAAACTTTTCATCATGATTTTAGCTTTCAATTGGATTATGCCTCACATGATAGTTATTTTGTTGAGTTTGCTCCCACTACTATTCATGAGAAGAATTTTGCTTATGTGGAGAGTAATAAAATTGCTATGCTTCTAGATCATGAAAAGAATGCTTTAGGTGCTAGTTATATTATTTAATTCATTCATGATGCTACTGAAAATTATTATGAGGGAGGAATATATGCTTGTAGGAATTGCAATAATATCAAGTTTCCTCTCTATGTGCTTAAAGTTTTGAAGTTATGCTTGTTTTACCTTCCTATGGAAGTTGATCCTTGTTTCCATAAGTTGTTTGCTCACAAAATCCCTATTCATAGGAATTGGGTTAGACTTAAATGTGCTATTCATATTCTTCATGATGCTCTCTTTATGTTTCAATTCTTATCTTTTATGTGAGCATCATTGAAATCATCATGCCTAGCTAGGGGCGTTAAACAATAGCGCTTGTTGGGAGTCAACCCAACTTTATTTTTGTTCCTTGCTTTTTGCTCCTGTTTAGTAATAAATAATTTATCTAGCCTCTGTTATGATTGAGTTTTTATGTTTTATTTAGTGTTTGTGTCAAGTAGAACCGTTGGGAAGACTTGGGGAAAGTCATGTTGATCTTGCTGTAAAAAACAGAAACTTTAGCGCTCACGAGAATTTCTGCCATTTTTATTTGGAGAGTGATATTTGGTTAATTCTTTTTTAAGATGATTAATAGATAAATTACTCACGTCCAGAAATTTATTTGAGAATTTTTGGGGTTCCAGATCTTGCGCTAGCTACAGATTACTACATACTGTTCTGTTTTTGACAGATTCTGTTTTTCGTGTGTTGTTTGCTTATTTTGATGAATCTATGGCTAGTAAAATAGTTTATAAATCATAGAGAAGTTGGAATACAGTAGGTATAACACCAATATAAATAAAGAATGATTTCATTACAGTAACTTGAAGTGGTATTTTGTTTTCTTTCTCTAACGGAGCTCACGAAATTTTCTACTTTGAGTTTTGTGTTGTGAAGTTTTCAAGTTTTGGGTAAAGATTTGATGGATTATGGAACAAGGAGTGAAAAGAGCCTAAGCTTGGGGATGCCCATGGCACCCCCAAGATAATATAAGTACACCTAAAAGCCAAAGCTTGGGGATGCCCCGGAAGGCATCCCCTCTTTCGTCTACTTCTATCGGTAACTTTACTTGGAGCTATATTTTTATTCGCCACATGATATGTGTTTTGCTTGGAGCGTCTTGTATGATTTGAGTCTTTACTTTTTAGTTTACCACAATCATCCTTGCTGTACACACCTTTTGAGAGAGCCATACATGATTTGGAATTTGCTAGAATACTCTATGTGCTTCGCTTATATCTTTTGAGTTATATAGTTTTGCTCTAGTACTTCACTTATATCTTTTAGAGCACGGTGGTGGATTTGTTTTATAGAAACTATTGATCTCTCATGCTTCACTTAGATTATTTTGAGAGTCTTAAATAGCATGGTCATTTGCTCCTAATATGCTAGGTATTCAAGATTAGTAAAATTTTCTTATGAGTGTTTTGAATACTAAGAGAAGTTTGATGCTTGATGATTGTTTTGAGATATGGAGGTAATAATATCAAAGCCAGCTAGTTGAGTAGTTGTCAAATTGAGAAATGCTTGTGTTGAAGTTTGCAAGTCCCGTAGTAAACGTTATGTAACAAATTTGAAACATGAGGTGTTATTTGATTGTCCTCCTTATGAGTGGCGGTCGGGGACGAGCGATGGTCATTTCCTACCAATCTATCCCCCTAGGAGCATGCGCGTAGTGCCGAGGTTTTTGATGACTTGTAGATTTTTGCAATAAGTATGTGAGTTCTTTATGACTAATGTTGAGTCCATGGATTGTACGCACTCTCACCCTTCCATCCTTGCTAGCCTCTTCGGTACCGTGCATTGTCCTTTCTCACATTGAGAGTTGGCGCAAACTTCGCCAGTACATCCAAACCCCGTGATATGATACGCTCTTTCACACATAAACCTCCTTATATCTTCCTCAAAATAGCCACCATACCTACCTATTATGGCATTTCCATAGCCATTCCGAAATATATTGCCATGCAACTTTCCACCATTCCGTTTATCATGACACATTCATTATTTTCATATTGCTTAGCATGATCATGTAGTTGACATAGTATTTGTGGCAAAGACACCGTTCTTAATTCTTTCATACATGTCACTCTTGGTCCATTGCATATCCCGGTACACCGCCGGAGGCATTCATATAGAGTCATCTTTTGTTCTAGTATCGAGTTGTAATCATTGAGTTGTAAATAAATAGAAGTGTGATGATCATCATTTTCTGTAGCATTGTCCCAAGTGAGGAATTGTATTAAAAAAGGCCATAAAAAGAGAAGTCCCAAAAAATGAGAGAAAAAGAGAGAAGGGACAATGTTACTATCCTTTGCCACACTTGTGCTTCAAAGTAGCACCATAATCTTCATGATAGTGAGTCTCTTGTTTTGTCACTTTCATATACTAGTGGGAATTTTCATTATAGAACTTGGCTTGTATATTCCAACAATGGGCCTCCTCAAGTGCCCTAGGTCTTCATGAGCAAGCAAGTTGGATGCACACCCACTTAGTTTCTTTTGTTGAGCTTTCATACATTTATAGCTCTAAGTGCATCCGTTGCATGGCAATCCCTACTCCTTGCATTAACATCAATCGGTGGGCATCTCCATAGCCCATTGATTAGCCTCGTTGATGTGAGACTTTCTCCTTTTTGTCTTCTCCATATAACCCCCCTCATTATATTCTATTCCACCCATAGTGCTATGTCCATAGCTCGCGCTCATATATTGCGTGAAAGTTTATAGGTTTGAGATTACTAAAGTATGAAACAATTGCTTGGCTTGTCATCGGGGTTGTGCATGATGAGAGCATTCTTGTGTGACGAAAATGGAGCATGACTAAACTATATGATTTTGTAGGGATGAACTTTCTTTGGCCATGTTATTTTGAGAAGACATAATTGCTTAGTTAGTATGCTTGAAGTATTATTATTTTTATGTCAATATGAACTTTTGTTTTGAATCTTTTGGATCTGAATATTCATACCATAATTAAGAAGAATTACATTAAAATTATGCCAAGTAGCACTCCGCATCAAAAATTCTGTTTTTATCATTTACCTACTCGAGGACGAGCAGGAATTAAGCTTGGGGATGCTTGATACATCTCCAACGTATCTATAATTTTTGATTGCTCCATGCTATATTATCTACTGTTTTGGACATTATTGGGCTTTATTATCCACTTTTATATTATTTTTGGGACTAACCTATTAACCGGAGGCCCAACCCAGAATTGTTGTTTTTGCCTGTTTTAGGGTTTCGAAGAAAAGGAATATCAAGTGGAGTCCAAACGGAATGAAACCTTCAGGAACGTGATTTTCTCAACAAACAAGACCCAGGAGACTTGGACCCTACGTCAAGACACAAAAGAGGAGGCCACGAGGTAGGGGCGCGCCCACCCCCACCAGGCGTGCCCTCCACCCTCGTGGGCCCCCTGTTGCTCCACCGACATACTCCTTCCTCCTATATATACCTACTGATATGAACACGGATGATGCTACTAATATGGTTGTTCACGATACTTTGTCGCATGTCAATGGAGTAAAGATGAAGGATATTTGTGTTCCAAACTATTTCTAGTCCAGTGAAGATGATGAAGAGGTGCAAGCATTGGTCGATGTTATGTGCATGCATGCTAATGTATTGCACAAGATGGGCGTAAGCCAAGAAAATAAACATTCACTGGCTCAGGACCAGATCAAAATTGTTTCAGGATTTGACATGCATGCAACCATGCAAGAAATAAAGGTAAACAAACGTGCAATGGAAACCGGCCTAGGATGCTATTCCGTTTGTGTTCCAGGAGGCGAGATCCATTCGGTGCATGCAACCAAGAACTATGGATATTTAATTGGAGATATTATAGAAGTTAAAGGAGGGATTAAGGAACGATTCATGCTTTTGTTTCTACCACGCAAGAAGTACCAGGCAATTGCAAACATGATGCGCAACGTGTGGAGTTTTCTATGCTTAAAAGAAGTAGGCTGGGGGCCACCAAAACAAGTCAAGAGGGATAGCGCACCATAATTAAAGGTTAGGAATAGTTATTAGATATAAAATCCAATCTGAGATGTAAAAGGATTGGACTCTTTTATTTTAACGTTTATTTCCTTTTTGAAGTTGTGTGCCTGCGTGAGGGGCCTTAGGACAGGATCAAGTCAGGTTATTATAAATAGCCATGGTGCGTACAATGTAGGGGAGGTTAATTTTTATATGAAATAGACACGATGTGTTTTTCAGGGTAGATACCCGTATCAAGTTTTGGAGGGATCTTTAGAAAACCTTTGTGTTGCGATTTCTCGTTTCACCTACGTACCCCCAAACGATCATATACGGAGCCAAAACCCTAATTCCACCGCCACAACTTTCTGTATCCACGAGATCCCATCTTGAAGCCTGTTCCGGAGCTCCACCGGAGGGGGCATCGATCACGGAGGGCTTCTACATCAGCACCATAGCCCCTCCGATGAAGTGTGAGTAGTTTACCTCAGACCTATGGGTCCATAGTTATTAGCTAGATGGCTTCTTCTCTCTTTTTGGATCTCAATACAATGTTCCCCCCTCTCTTGTGGAGAACTATTCGATGTAATCTTCTTTTTGCGGTGTGTTTGTTGAGACCGATGAATTGTGGGTTTATGATCAAGTCTATCTATGAACAATATTTGAATCTTCTCTGAATTCTTTTATGTATGATTGGTTATCTTTGCAAGTCTCTTCGAATTATCAGTTTGGTTTGGCCTACTAGATTGATCTTTCTTGCAATGGGAGAAGTGCTTAGCTTTGGGTTCAATCTTGCGATGTCCTTTCCCAATGACAGTAGGGGCAGCAAGGCACGTATTGTATTGTTGCCATCAAGGATAACAAGATGGGGTTTTCATCATATTGCATGAGTTTATCCCTCTACATCATGTCATCTTGCTTAAGGCGTTACTCTATTTTTAACTTAATACTCTAGATGCATGCTGGATAGCGGTCGATGAGTGGAGTAATAGTAGTAGATGCAGGCAGGAGTCGGTCTACTTGTCTCGGATGTGATGCCTATATACATGATCATACCTAGATATTCTCATAACTATGCTCAATTCTGTCAATTGCTCAACAATAATTTGTTCACCCATCGTAGAATACTTATGCTCTCGAGAGAAGCCACTAGTGAAACCTATGGCCCCGGGTCTATCTTTATCATATTAATCTCCTACTACTTAGTTATTTCCTTTGCTCTTTACTTTGCATCTTTATTACAAAAATACCAAAAATATTATCTTATCATATCTATCAGATCTCACTCTCGTAAGTGGCCGTGTAGGGATTGACAACCCCTATTCGCGTTGGTTGCGAGGATTTATTTGTTTTGTGTAGGTACGAGGGACTCGCGCGTAGCCTCCTACTGGATTGATACCTTGGTTCTCAAAAACTAAGGGAAATACTTACGCTACTTTGTTGCATCATCCCTTCCTCTTCGGGGAAAACCAACGCAATACTCAAGAGGTAGCACATATCAACGAGAGGGGAGAGTGTTGTCTACGTACCCTCATAGACCGTAAGCAGAAGCGTTTATCAACGCGGTTGATGTAGTCGTACACCTTCACGATCCGTCCCGATCAAGTACCGAACGTACGGCACCTCCGCATTCAGCACACGTTCAGCTCGATGACGTCCTTGCCTTCTCGATCCAGCAAGAGGGGCGAAGTAGTATATGAGTTTCGGCAGCACGACGGCGTGGTGACGGTGTTGGTGAAGAACAATCTCAGCAGGGCTTCGCCTAAGCACTACAAAAACTATGACGGAGGATAAACTAGAGGGGACGGGGTACACGGCTTGGTGTTTCTTGATCTATCTTGGGTGCTAGCCCTACCCCTCTATTTATATGTTGAGCCTTCGGGTCGAAACTTGGAGTAAAAGCCTACATAAAGTCGGTTTCACCCGAAAGGCAAGAGTCCTTCTCGGACTCCAGGGCCAGACGCCAGGGTTCCCGGCGTCTGGACCCAGACGCCAAGGACCCTGGCGTCTGGCCCGTGGACTCTGCAAAACTTCCTTTTGCGCTTTTTAAAAACCTTGTGGGCTTTCCCCTTTGGCCCAAATAAAGTGTTTTCGTACCCAAACATTTCGGGAAACATCCGGAACCCCTTCCGGTGAATTCCCGAACCCTTTCCGGAGACCAAACACTATTATCCCATATATCAAACTTTATCTCTGGACCATTCCGGAGTTCCTCGTCATGTCCATGATCTTATCCGGAACTCCGAACAACATTCGGTTACCAACATACATAACTCATAAATACTATATCATCAACGAACGTTAAGCGTGCGCACCCTACGGGTTCGAGAACTATGTAGACATGACCGAGACATTTCTCTGGTCAATAACCAATAGCGGAACCTGGATGCCCATATTGGCTCCTACATATTCTACGAAGATCTTTATCGGTCGAACCGCATAACAACATACGTTGTTCCCTTTGTCATCGGTATGTTACTTGCCCGAGATTCGATCGTCGGTATCTCAATACCTAGTTCAATCTCGTTACCGGCAAGTCTCTTTACTCGTTCCGCAATACATCATCCCGCAACTAACTCATTAGTTACAATGCTTGAAAGGCTTATAGTGATGTGCATTACCGAGTGGGCCCAGAGATACCTCTCCGATAATCGGAGTGACAAATCCTAATCTCGAAATACGCCAACTCAACAAGTACCTTCGGAGACACCTGTAGAGCACATTTATAATCACCCAGTAACGTTGTGACGTTTGGTAGCACACAAAGTGTTCCTCCGGTAAACGGGAGTTGCATAATCTCATAGTCATAGGAACATGTATAAGTCATGAAGAAAGCAATAGCAACAAACTAAACGATCAAGTGCTAAGCTAACGAAATGGGTCAAGTCAATCACATCATTCTCCTAATGATGTGATCCCGTTTAATCAAATGACAACTCATGTCTATGGTTAGAAAACATAACCATCTTTGATCAACGAGCTAGTCAAGTAGAGGCATACTAGTGACACTGTGTTTGTCTATGTATTCACACATGTATTATGTTTCCGGTTAATACAATTCTAGCATGAATAATAAACATTTATCATGAAATAAGGAAATAAATAATAACTTTTATTATTGCCTCTAGGGCATATTTCCTTCAACAGGGCCTTTGCAAATGTGCATCGATGTGCCATATTGAAGCTTGTTTCATCATCGGCCCCACATACATTACAAATCGGGGTGAGGCCTGGGATGCGACAAAATCTATTAGTTTGAACCGCCAGTTACTCCGTTGCTAGTCTCCATGTAAAAATACGTACTTTTGGGGGTACATTTGTCTTCCAGATATTATTCCAAATAATGTGATCCCCTTAGGTATTGTGGCTGGACCCAATCACCACAGAATCCTTTTCGTCCATGGCTAACCGGTATGCGCTACAAACACTAAAAATTCCGTTTCTTTCAGACCCAACAACTGATCTTCCTCTCTATGTTCAGCTCCACCATAGGCAAACTATGGCTAGCCACATGTCAATACGGGAGGCATCACTGACTTCATCGCAGTGGCATCAAAAACCGTACACCACCAACCAAGGGATAATATCATGTGCTTCCACACCTCCCATGACCCCATGATACGGGGGATTCTCACGATCGAACGGCTAGCATCAGAGCCTATTGCCTGCGGCCGTTGCTACACCATCAAAACCAACCTCGCATCCAACACCAAGATCAATGGTCCCCGTCGTTAGCAACAGGGCCGTCGATGAGGGTGGCCAAGGTGGGCGACTGCACAGGGCCCCCGAAAAAAATGAGGCCCCCAAAATCATTAATCTTGCGCTAATTACGTTGCATGTCATGCATGATCTCTCATCGGCCGACGATTTATTTCCTTCTCTACGCACCCCTACATGCATGGGATTTCTTTACCTTGATTACCTCCCCTGCATGCGCGTGATTCCTTTACATCTCATGCGATAAGTTTTTTTCCCACACAACTCCCTACTGCATACACCATTTAGTTCCGGATATTTTGGCACGGTAATTGCATGGGTGAGGATTCCGGATCAAAGAGAATCGGCATGGAGATCGCTCCATTCGCGGGGCCATTTTTTTACCGTAGACTTTTATTTAGTGGAAACAACCTACCGAAGGGAATCAAAGAGCTGGAAATAAGAAATGATTAATATTTCAGAATTCCCTTAAATTAATACACACCCAATAATATGAAACAAAGGTCAATACTTTGAAGATCCTATTTTATGTTTGATGATCATATAATGCAAATGTGTAACCTGGAGTACTCCGCACGACACATTTGACACCAAGCAATCGGTTGCTCAGCAGAGTGATAAAATTTTGGATGATATATGTGAGGACAAGCACGCATTACATGAATTGATAGCCGAACCGTAGCATAATTTATTTTTCGTACCGGGGCCCCAAATTTCTGGAGACGGCCCTGGTTAGCAACCACCAAAACCAACCTTGCATCCAACACCAAGATCAATGGTCCCCGTCGTTAGCAACTACCAAAACCAACCTTGCATCCAACACCAAGATCAATGGTCCCCGTCGTCACTCCGCAGCCACCAGAGACAATGGAGATCCACTGGCCTTGCCGGCGGAGCACCGGAGATGAGACGTCCCTAACCTTCTTAATCGGGAAGGTCTTAACCCGAGAGTCTTCCAGATCCCATCGTACGCCTCTTTCAAGAGAGACAGAAGTACCATAGCAATTTGTGAGCAAGAACCTTCAACTCATGCCTAAATTTTAAAATGTTACTACCCAAGCACTGGCCTACCCTATCCATCTGCATTTTTGCTATGGTAGTATACATGTCGTTCATGTGGAGATGCACGTACGAATTCAGCACAGCAGCAGACAGAAAATTCCGGGACACATGCAGATGCAGGCGCTAATTCGCCGATGACGAACCAACTCATCCTCCTCGTATCGTCGAACTGTCGTGCATGGGCAACCCGTTCAATCTGCTTTCTTGCACGACGCGTTCTCCCTGATCCTCCTGACGCGACGGAAAAACGTCCTGATCCAAAGCCGCGCCCACAGCCGGAGCCTGGAGCAGCAACCCCTCCTCCGCCCCGCCACCACCTGCTGACCGATCGAAGACACCAGCACGCGTTAGATGCACGTCGTGCATGCATGATCCAACGAAATAAGAAATGTCTTGCCGATCCGCCGCGCTCACCTTGTCGTCGTCGCGGGCGCCGGCGCCGCGATCGTCCGCCCGCTTCCATTCGCCCCACTCCAGCACGCGCGGCGGCCCCAAGGACAACGACGACGACGACCTCTGCCCGCCGCGCCGCCGCAGGTGCTGCGCGTACGCGAGCAGCATCGCCCGGCGGTTGGAGCCGCCTGCGGCCGCGCGCGCCCCGGCTCGAGCGGTCGACCAGGACGCGCTGTAGCTGCCGGAACGGCGGCGCGGCAGCTCCTTGTAGGCGGTCACGACGACCGTCCTGGCGGCATCCATGGACGTCTGCGTCGGCATCGGCGTACGTCCGAAGACTGGGCCGTGTCGCGTACGGTCGTGCGCGCGCGAGGAGGGTAAATATAGGGGGGCGATCACGCGAGAGGCCGCAGGCACGCAGTTTGTGGCTGAGATTGGTGGCCGGCGCGGCGAGGCCACATTTGCCGGAGCAGTTCGGCTCGGTCGCTCTCAGTTCCTCTCGTCACAGCCAAGAGGCAGCTAGCTGGGTTTTTTTTATAAAAAAAATTAACGTAGGCTGGATGGGTAATATTGACAGGGACATGCAAGGCGAGGTTTTATGGGGTGCATGGACTAGTACTGTACAAGAAAACGTGGTCTATATAGTATCTCGTCAACAGTCTTTGGTATGTGGGCCCTACTCAGTTTAATTTCTTCCCTTATTTTTGACAGGCAGTTTAATTCCTTCCTTGTCTAACATCTTAATCAAAAAGGACAGCCATAACTACTAGCCAAAGTCAGACATCACAAAATACCGGCTGCTGCCTGCTAGACTTGCTCATCAAATCTTGTCTCTCTAGTCTCCCATGTTTTTCTTTCAAGAAACTTCTAATTTATCATCGTCAATCATAGCAATACAAAGAACAACAGAGGACGCGAAGCGGATGCCTCACGCGCCTTCTCGATGTCCGCCGCGTCCCCTCCTGGCGGCCGTCCAACTACCACGGCGGTCAGCTTAATTTATTACGACCGTCCAACTTAGGCCCACGTGTCAGCAACGGCGGTCGGCCTTTTTTAATCTGAGCGTGTGGCGGGGTCGTCCTCATCCACTCCAGAAGCCCCTCTCCCCATCTCACCATCCTCTGCTTACCCATCGGCGGCCGGGTTTCTTCTCCGGCAAAGGCAAGGGCAAAGACCCCGCCACCTCCTCCGACGGCGTCTTCCTGCCGGACGAGGCAGCGCGTGAGCGTCCCAGTGCACCAGGCGAAGTGGCACTGGGAGAACCGTGTCCCTCTCCCTACCCCGACGTCACCCTGCCACACGACTGACACTTGGATCCGAAGAGGATCCCAGTGCCGACGGCGCCGCGGTCAGTGAGGCCGCACACGGAGGAGGTGCGTCGTCGGCGGGCATTGCTGACGCCGGAGCAGCGTCGCGACTCCGCCTACGACATCGACTCACCCTATTGGGCGCGTTGGTTCGCCTTCGAGCACGAGGGGGGCAGGCGTCCGCGACGTCTCGCATGGCTCCCCGCCGACGCCCCTCATCGTTCGCGACGAGGACCAGGTGGCGGAGGACGCCTACCAGGCGGCCCTGGCGGCAGTCATCCGGGAGAGCGAGGAGGAGCAGTGCAGGGATGAGGAGGAGGAGGCAGCATTCGAGCCACGCATGGCGGAGGCCATGGTGCTGTTCGCAGTCGGCGACTGCGTAGTGCCGCCGCTGGCCCTGCCGTCTCCAGCCAAGGCCGAGCCGATGCCGACCCCCATTAAGGGCTACTCCTGGACCAGAGTGGTGCGCGAGTGGGTCAGCGCGTCGGCGATCTGGCTGGGGGCGACAGAGGCGCATGATGAGGCCTACCTCGAGCAATGGCGCCAGCGACG
The DNA here is from genome assembly GCF_003073215.2 of Triticum urartu. Taxonomy (NCBI): domain Eukaryota; kingdom Viridiplantae; phylum Streptophyta; class Magnoliopsida; order Poales; family Poaceae; genus Triticum; species Triticum urartu. The sequence goes on from NC_053025.1 coordinate 20,462,497, forward strand.
GCTGGTCGACGAGCGCCGCAAGGGCGAGCCTCGAGCAGCTGGAGCGCGACACCGAGGAGGAGGCACGTCGTGCCCGGCCCGCGGAGGCACAATCCCCAGCGGACGACATCGCCAGAGTCTAGAACACGGCATTCCCCTAGGCCAGCCCAGCACCGACGCTGATCGACCTCACCGGCCTCGACGTTGACGAGGATGACTCCTAGGGCAGCGCGCCGCCTCGTAGTTTACTTTTTAATTAATGTTTCAGTTAATGTAATGTGGACGCGTGGACTCTCGTCGGCCTTGTGCCCGGCATTAATGTTTAATTAATGTTTTCCTATTTTTGAAATATTGTGTTCTATTTTCGCCGGCCTTTGGAAGCGGACATGGGTGTCCGCCGGGCCGACCCAAATGAGATAAAAGACGAACAAAATCGCCATCCGTTTGGGTCGATGCGTTGGAGTTGCTCTTAGACAATGGTCAGAGAGATTGTGAGTGAGTGCAGCGTTGTCCAAACAAAAAAACTTTTAAACGGATGCAGTCTATTTTGTCTGCTATGTTTGATTTATGATCATTTGATGTTTTTAAAGTTTTTTTATATAACTATCTATAAAAGTTGATAAACAAATTTATTAAGAATATTTATATAACTAGCTACCATTTTATTAGACTCGGAACTGAATGATGATAACATAAGAAACCGTGAGATGTAAGATCACGGTAACAACATAGATTCCACAGATTGTATGTTTCTGGGTGGATTTCCTAAGAATCTCAAAACATCGAGCACGTCATCAGAAGTCAAGCTCTTCTCGCAACTATTTTCTTCTTTCATCGTCTGTCAATCCAACAAATGATGATTTAATAAATGAACTTTGCTTGCGCATCAGTATGGTTGATGAGTATAATCCACTTTTTTTAGTTCGTTTTGTATTCTAATAAATTATTCTCTTGTGTTATTATAATTGACAAAATTCTGTTTTCTTAAATGGCTCAGCAAAAAAATCATTAAAAGAGAATTAAGATTTAAAATAGATGTTTTATTGCGGATTATAATATGTGCATACTTACTAGTGTCTCTTTAGTCTCCCATGTTTTTCTTTCAAGAAACTTCTAATCTATCATCGTCAATCATAGCAGTACAAAGAACAACAGAGGTACTCTCTCTGTTCACTTTTATAAGACCTTGAAAACATTTCAGACAATGTACAAAACAGCCCATTTTGAGTTGTCTAAAATGACTTACAAAAGTGAACGGAGGGAGTAATAAAAGTACAACTATGTCTGTGGACCACTTAGCGACGACTATAAGCACTGGAGTGAGCCGAAGGCGCGCCACACTACAAGAAATATGTCAACTTATGACCTTCTGTCAGTGACCCTCGAAGAATTGGTCATAAATTTATGACCATTTTAGACCAATTGGTCAAAAGCTATCTGAGGGGCACTAAACCCTAAACCATAACGACCATTTTGGTCAGAAAGGTCATAATTTCATTAGAGGAAATGGTCATAAAGCAAACAGCGCTAGTCCGCTGCTTTATTTCTAGTTGTTAACGACCAATATAGATGGTCATAGCCTTGTAAATTGTGGTGGGTTGCTATGACTAGGCGCCATCTCATCAGTTTTGCCTATGTGTCATGTCCATGTGGCAGTTTTTGCCCTAGGTTGTGAAGCAACCTATATTTCTGTCATTCCCAAAATTCCCAAAAAAATCTCATAAATTCGTTGGGCCATATCTTCGTCAAATATGTAAAAACCTTCCTTGCCTAGTTGAAAAATAATTCAAAAATATTCATTTTTCTATTCTGTTCCGAACAATAGTTTGTGAAGGAAGTACCACTTTGGCATGTCCAAATAGTATCCATTTTCTACAGTGCTTTCCTATGCCCAAATAACCATCCTCCACCAAATGCCAGCTCAATCTATTTATTATTTTGAGCCGAGCTTCAACATTCGTAGTCATGTCCAGTGTGGTAGTTTGCAAAGCAAGTACTACCTAGGCTCCTCCTTTTGAGCTGAAAATTTGTGAAGACGGTCTTCTTAGTAACTGATCATCCTCAGCCAAAACTCACACCCATTAGCCATGTACATTTCCCGTACCGCTAATCAAACACTTGGCTGCTAATTCATGTTTAAGCATCGATCGGTCTCCTCGTGAGAATCTTATGTTGTAATTTTCTTCCTAGCACCTACCTGGGGAGTGCCCAACCCACTAGACATGCCTAGGCCGCCCAGAACACATGGTAACACCACGGTCATGCGGTGACCACGCGGCGGGCATGCGAGTTTACGCGCTCTAGAGTTGGGGCCCTCGGCCACCACCCAAACCTCGACGTATCGCCACCAAACCATGTATTTATGATTAAATAGGTACTTATGTAACTAGAAATGATTTTTGGAAAAAATAAATAGCAAACTATGAGGCAACTGCAGTTCAAATTTGACCCGCTTCCAGCTGAATCGGCAGAAATTTGTCTTTTTCACGAGAGGTGGATAAAAACATTTTACACCCAATCATCTATCAATTGTACATTAAATATGTCCTAGTATTTTAGAAAATTGATTTGGTCAAATTTTGCAACAATTATTTGGTAGGTCCTTCACAAAAAAACTCCTTTTGGGCACTCAAAAATGGAAAATGTTTTTTCGTCCAAAGAAAATGAAAACTTCCTTAGGAAACATTGTTTGCCATTCCAATATGCACCCTTGTGCACAATATAATATCATTTGAACAAACTATGCCATGGATGTGGCCATAAGATTGATCATTTGGCTTGAAAGCCATTGATCTCCACACGTGATAGCTCGTTTCTGAGAACACTTTTTTTAAAATAATTGCCGTATTACAAGTTTGTTATTTTTCCTAGGAACTTGGCCACATATAATGACACAATGCGAAGGTTTCCCAATTTTTTGATTTTTCTGAATTTTTTATGCCCGTTTCAAAATGCGGTTAAAACGGCAGGAATGACCGTTCCTAGCTAGTGGTTGAATCTTGGAACTTTTTTGGTGTTTCTATGATTAAATAGATACTTATGTACCTAGAAATAATTTTTGAAAAAGAATAAAGAGCAAACTACAAGGTAGCTACGGTTCAAATTTGACCCGCTTCCAACTGAATCGGCGGAAATTTGTCTTTTTCATGAGAGGTGGATCAAAACTTTTTACACCCAACCATTTGGTCAATTGTGCATTAAATATGGCCTAGTATTTTAGAAAAATGATTTGGTCCAATTTTGCAACAATTATTTGGTAGGTCCTTCACAAAAAAACCTCCTTTTGGGCACTCAAAAAATGGAAAATGGTTTTTCGTCCAAAGAAAGTGACAACTTCCTTAGGCAACATTGTTTGTCATTCCAATATGCACCCTTGTGCACAATATGAGATCATTTGAACAAACTATGCCATGGATGTGGCCATAAGATTGATCATTTGGCTTGAAAGCCATTGATCTCCACACGTGATAGCTCGTTTCTGAGAACACTTTTTTAAAATAATTGTCGTATTACAAGTTTATTATTTTTCCTAGGAACTTGGCCACATATAATGACACAATGCGAAGGTTTCCCAATTTTTTGTTTTTTTTTGAATTTTTTATGCCCGTTTCAAAATGCGGTCAAAACGGCAGGAATGACCGTTCCTAGCTAGTGGTTGAATCTTGGAATTTTTTGGTATTTCTATGATTAAATAGATATTTATGTACCTAGAAATTATTTTTGTAAAAAATAAAGAGCAAACTATGAGGCAGCTGTAGTTCAAATTTGACCCGCTTCCAACTGAATCGGCGGAATTTGTCTTTTTCACCAGAGGTGGATCAAAACTTTTGACACCCAACCATTTGGTCAATTGTGCATTAAACATGGCCTAATATTTTAGAAAATTGATTTGGTCCAATTTTGCAACAAATATATTGTAGGTCCTTCACAAAAAAACTAATTTTGGGCTCTCGAAAAATGATTGTCTTAAAAAACACTCATTTTGGATAATACCTTTTAGAGATATTTGTATTATTCAAAGTTTGTTATTTTTACTGAAACGTAGATCACACTTGGTGACACAATGCTAAGGGTTTTCTTTTCTATTTATTTTTATAAATTTTCTAGGCCGTAAAAAAGCTGACATGATTTAGCATCTTATTTTTAATCGATCACGACCAATTTAAATGGTCATAACACCATCGAAGAGATACTGCATTGTGATTGGTCCAAAAACATATCACGCGGATCATGGATTAAGCACCGTCGGATGCTCCGGATCGAACGGTAGCCCTCGGTAGCCCTCATCGCTCTCATCCCCCTCCCGAATCACCCCGTGCCCCTCTCATCCCTCTCACCCTCGTCCACCCACGAAACCCTAGCACATCTATCGTATGCCGCCGCCTCTCCCTTCTCCCCCCCGCCGCTGCTCCCTTCTCCCACCCGCCGCCACTACCTTGTCCCCACCGCCGCCGCTCCCTTTTCCCCACCATCGGTCCTTCACGCACGCGCTCCCCAGAACAGACTCCACCTGACTCGCGCTCCCCAGATCCATCTGGAGCCGCCTTCTCGCGCTCCCCAAATCCGTCTCGATCCGCCTCCCCCTCGACTCGACCCGCCTCCACCCACCTCCTGCCTCCTCCCTCTCACTCCTCCGCCCGCCCGCACGCGCCCGACCATCCTCTCCCCCACGACGACCACCGCGCCAAGGAGCAAGGAGGGCAGCCAGGCGGCCGGAATGCCCGCACAGAAGCGCCCGCACTCGTCGCTTGACGCGGACGACGGCCACGTCCAGGAGGAGGAGGTTGCCGGTGTTGCCGGGGCCGCCGGCTCCGGCACGGAGGGCGGTGGCGCAGGCGTCCAGAGGGCGGCCAACGCGGGCTCTGTTGAGCTGGCCAAGGACGGTGCCGGTGAGAGCACTGCTTCCAGCGACACGTGCCGCTGACTCATCTCCCACCACGCGATGTCCGCCAGTTCAGGTTGCTTCGATTTGATGCTTTTTCTTGTTTCGTGGGCATTAGGCATATGATTTAGGATCTGTTTCATCTCCTCTTCCTTCGTCATGAGCTGATCCGGTTTCTGGCCTTGTTTCTCGTGGTTTTGCAGCGTGGATCCATTCACCAAGAAGAAGTGGTATGAAAAATTAATCCAGTACTGTTGAATCAAGAAGAAGTGGCCTTACTGTTATGTTTATCTGTCCTATGAATTTGGATGCTTGGTACTCCATTTTACTACTGCTCTGTTCCGTGATCTCCCACTAATCTTCTTCGTGATTGTGGAGCCCGGTCGTTTGGTGCGATCCTATGTGTGTATGGAAACCTGATATTGATCTTTATAAGATCTTCAGCAGATGTTGATCTCTTCTCTGTAGTTGCCTACCTAGCTAGCTCGATCTGCATTCAGGTGTTTTCATGCATTGCAGGAGCTTTTTTCTTAATGGTTATGCATGTTTAGCTAGTTCTTGCAGCAAGGCATATTTGTGATGCTAGTTTAGATCGACGTCCATGGCAGGAGCTCGGTGCTTGCTCAACGACCATGGTGTCCACGCGTACGCATGCACGGTTTACCAACTGTTGCTCTCAGGCGCAGCTGGATTTCTGCTATGCTTCCCCTCCATTTCAAACTAGCCTCGCCTCGTTGCTAGCTGACAGTGCGTGCTAGCTGCATGCATGTACATGCATCTTCTGGAATAGAGTGATTGGTTTGAATTCAAGTGCAGAATATAGGCAAATGGGTGCTAGCTGTACATATTAATTGCCTCCGTTCAGTGTCGATTTCTTCAGTGTACTACTGCTAGTGTCGATTGATGCATTGGTTTGAGTTTGATTTAGTCAGGCAGGTTTAGTAATTCATTTTTTAGATTAATTTGACATGGGTTTGATGAACTATGTAATACTCCCTCTGTCTCAAAATACAAAACGTCTTTTGCTCTAAATATTATCCAGTACTATTGCCTACATGCTTCTAGCGGCTGATGCTTTTAATTTTGCTTAGTTTTTATGCTTCAGATCGCTTCCTCCATGACACCCCGATCCGGGCGGCGCCAGCAGCGATGGCGATCGACAATCGAGTGTGCCTAACTCTGCATCTATAACTGGCCTGTCTTCTTTGGACGGTCAGCTGCTTCCTCCCCACATTGAAATCTTGACCCCTTTCTTGTTGATGGACTCGTTGACTGATTCGTATGTGCGTGGATGCAGGGTGGAGGTGCTCTACTACGCGCTACTCCGGATGGGTCACCTGGACAGATGTTCTGGTTGTTTTTGAGCTACTTCCACTTTTTTAGCAGATTGACTACTGGCTTATTTTATAATGCAATGATGACTACTGCACTGCACCTATATTTGGCTAGCTCACTTAGACTGCCTATTCTTCTGCTCTTTTGATGGCATATATATCAACTATCAAGCAATGAAGCAATGCTCCCCTTTGCCTTGGCATGTGTGCAAACTGTGTGTTATGTATTTTGTTCTAGCGGTACTATATAAGCCTGCATGTACGGATGTGTATGCCAATACCTGCATGAACAAAAACTTTTACAAGGTTCTGGTTGCTTTGATAGTACACTGTATGTTCTACATTATATTTCTATATCTATATAATTTAGTTTGAGAAAGTAACTTAAGGATGTGTATCCCTTTTTATAATTCCTCTACACTACTCAATCGCTATCTGCCTCTAATTATTATAGTGACATCACTTATGGGTACAATGCTGAATTCTTGAGAACCTGCAGTAATCATCATATTTTTAGCTATCTTAATTCTTCTGTGCGATGCACATTGTTGGTGTTAATCCACCACCCGTTTGGCCACTGTAATATTTACATAGTATTTTTTTTATGTCCTAGTAGTAATGCCACTGTAGTATTTACATAGTAGTTTGTCTATTACTTGTATCCAGATTTTATATCCTGCCCTATGCCCTTGTCGACTTGCTTAGGTACATAATTGTTATGTCTTGCAATCTGGTATTGATGATTGTCAATGTATTCATGTATACCCTTCTAGTGTACCTTGTATGTGACCCTGCTGATTTGTATATCAATGCTTTGTTTCCAATAGATGTATGCTGATGCCTGATTCCTTAAAACTTCACTGTTGCAGTAGCATTTTTCCTTAGTGCATAGATGTATGAGCCATCACTTATGCTTGAAACATTGCTCTCTTTCCCAGGAACCATCATGGTCTGTGTCACTACTGGGGCGTGTGTATCCGTGGTCAGCACACCAAGACTACCGGCAGGAGAGGGAAGACTGTTGGTGTCTCCAAGAAGCGATAAACTACTTCACAAAGATCCCCGCATAGCTTCACTACTACTGTGTTGGTCCATTTCCAGAATCTTAAGGAGTGTTCTTGTTTAGACGATTACCTTGGATGATGCTTTTGCTTGGGGAGAGGCTCAAGAATATCAGGTATAAACTCCTCCCCCTCTCGTTTGTTTTTGTTTCATACAGTTTGGTGGTTGATACATTACTGTGCAAGTTCTATGGTAGGTGAGTTCTTTTTGTTGCTGCAAGCATTGACACAATATGTCATGTGCAGGGAGCTTTGTGTCCGAGTTTCAGCCATCCTCTACAGCAAGGAGCTCTCAGCCAAAGGAGTAAGCAGCGCTGCTAGTTCCTTGAGGCCAGATCGAGTAAGATGGCGCACCATGGCGTGTGGTGGCGTATTTTGCTTCCGAGAACAATACTGTTTATTTTAAGTGAGATGTACTTGTCTAGTGCTTGGTAAAAAAATTGAAGGATGAAGTATCATGTACTGTCTATGTTGTAGTGAGCTGTAGTAGGAGTGTAATGAAATTTTATCTGCTGTTGTATGTGCTATTTTCCTCTAATGTGTTGTGTACATTTTACTTGAACAGTAAATTCTCTAGAAAAATGTTCTTACTGGACCTGATAGTGGTCACGTCCCAAATATACTTGTACTATTAAGATGCCATGGCCCAAAATAACCTGAGCTGAAAAGCTATTCAGAATAACTATAAGCAGGCCTCGACTCAAATAGAAAATAGAATCGAAAAGGAAACGGACTATGTGGAAAGGTAAAGGCCCATGATAGAACAAGCCCAAAAAAATTCAGGAAAAAAAATCATAAATGGGCCGAATTGTTGGGCTAGGCCCATGTAGAAAACCGAATTGGACCGGGCTGAATCTTGTGCCACATCAGCTTGCCACGCTGGATGCCTACGTGGCCTGGGGAGGTTGCTAGTGACCAAAACAGAACAATAGGCTTATTTTGGTCGTAAACGTCTTCGACCATTCCAGAAGAAAGGTCGCTATAGTCAGTTTATGACCGCCAGCTTTTGACCTTCTGTTTTTGGTCACAAAAAGGTCGCAAATGAAAAACCATGACCTTTCAGTGACCAATAGTGGTGGTCACAAGTTGACATATTTCTTGTAGTGCCACCATCATCGCTCCTCCCTCACTGGAGTCAGGCAAACCTTAGAGCATCTCCAGCCGCGCCCTCAACAGGCCCCCCAGGCCACTTTTTCGGCGTCGGCGCCAAAAAAACGCCCCAGTCGCGCCCTCGGGACGCCAAAAAACGCCGGTTCGGCCCTTTTTTCCGCCCAGCGGTCACAGGCCAAATCCGGCGCACTGGGGGGCAGCTGGGGGCTCCGGCGCAAGGGAAAAGCGCGGCTGGTCCACGCCGTCAGGGGAAAAGTCAAGGTGTTCTTCCCCGACTCGCCTCCCACCCCCTGCGCCCTCGGCCGCCAGTAGCTATATCCCGGCGCCGCCCGCCGCCTTTCACCACTAGATAGCCATTCCACGCCGGAAAAATAGCAGAGCTTCGCCGCGGCAGCCCCTCCAATAGTAGCTGGGCGTTTTCGGCCACGGAGGGGCAGTTTAGCGGCGGGTACACGCCCACCGGGCGCAAGGTGTTCAGCGATTTGCCTGCCTCGGCGATGGACTCGGATGACGAGGAAGTGCTCGCCGTGCTGCTGGAGGAGGAAGCCGAGGCCGACGTCCAGGAAGAAGAGCATCTCATGGTGCTCGCCGCCCTCGCCCAGCTGCTGGCGAGCAATGAAAAGCCACGGCGAGGTGGCTCAGCATCGGGGCGGGTGAAAGCAAAGAATCGGCATCGTCTCGAAGGCTATTGTATGCTCTACTCCGACTACTTCGCCGATGCTCCACTTCACGGCGAGAAAACATTTCGGCGCCGTTATCGGATGAGCCGAAAGCTCTTCCTCGGGATTGTGAATTCCATCCGGGGTTCGACAACTACTTCAAGTGCAAGATGGATTGCACCGACGCCCTTGGATTCACCTCCGTCCAGAAGTGCACGACAGCGATGAGGATGCTTGCATACGGAGCTCCCGGTGATTCACTCGACGACTATGGGCGCATGGCCGAGTCCACCAGCATAGAGTGTTTCTACAAGTTCTGTCGGGCAGTGGTGGCAGTGTTTGGACCGCAATACTTGAGAACACCCAATGCGGAAGACACTGCTCGGATCCTAGCATAGAATGCAGCAAGAGGATCTCTTGGGATGCTTGGAAGCATCGACTGCATGCATTGGAAATGGAAGAATTGCCCATTTTCTTGGTAGGGGATGTACAAAGGCGCCAAAGGCGGTTGCAGTGTGGTACTTGAGGCGGTGGCCACACATGACCTCTGGATTTGGCACTCCTTTGGTATGCCAGGAACTCACAATGACCTCAACGTGCTGCAGTGCTCTCCTGTCTTTGCCAAGCTTGTTGAAGGTCATTCTCCTCCGGTGAACTTCGAGATCAATGGGCGGTACTACTACTATCTAGTTGATGACATCTATCCGAGATGGTCGACATTTGTGAAGACGATCTCAAACCCTGTGCCAGGAGGCAAGAACGCCTGGTTTGCGAAGGTTCAGGAGGCTTGCAGGAAGGATGTCGAGCGGGCATTTGGTGTTCCAATCTTGATTTGCTGTTGTCCGGTACCCCGCTCAGACCTGGTCGAAAGATCAAATGTGGGAGATTATGACTTGCTATGTCATCTTGCACAACATGATCATCGAGAGCGAGCAAGAAGACCCAGTGTTTGGCACTGAACCATACTACAGGCAGGGTCCTCTAGCCGAAGTTGATCACCAGCTACCGGCAACCTGGACTGCCTATCTCAGTATGCGTCAGGAGATCCGAGACCCACAGGTGCATCATCAACTGCAGCAAGATCTGATAGAGCATCTATGGAGGCTCAAGGGCGACGTCGGGCGCGACATGTGATGAAATATGAGTTTTTATTTGTTGAACTATATAATTTGTATTGAACTATTTGTTGTTGTACTATTTTGTTGAAGTATTTGATATTTCTGTGATGAAATATGTGATAAAAAAATTTATGTGCATAATTGAACGCCGAACAACGGCGAACCACGCCGAATATGGGCCTATTGTCGCCCATATGGGCCCTTTATTCGCCGAAATGGGGCTGAAAAGTGGGCCAATATCGGCGCCTGGGGGCGACGACTGGGCGCGAAACCGCCCCCAGCGTCGATTGTATCGCCTGCTCGCCCTCAGGGGGCGATTTTTATGTGTCCTGGGGGGGCGAACGGCTGAAGATGCTCTTATGGTAGTAGATAGTCGGGAAGTCATCGTGGTAAGGCCGAATAGGACCATCACACCGGAGTAGCAATCATCGCCGATGAAGAAAGTCGTAGATCAAAATGATCAAACTTGTAAACACCCAAATGAACACAAACGAAGACCGGATCCCAACAGATCCACCGAAGACCAGCACCGACCGAATCTGCAAGATCCGACGGAATACACCTCCACACATCCACCGACGATGCTAGACGCACGAACGGGGCGGAGATAACGTGGGAGACATTATTCCTACTAAGGGCATCGCCGCTGCCACACAACGCCAACCAAGACGTTGAACCTAACAATAATGACAATGTGGTCCCTCCCGCCGACGGGGACCCGAGATCCTACGCACCTCCATGGTGTAAGGACATATTTATCCCTAAGTGTTTTGGTGATTGATGACAACGCATTTGCGGACTAATCGTGTGCCATGAGTTTTCCAGACACTTCTTTGCTAGGCACAAGACGATTGGGTGCCCCTGAAGACTGACGAAGACGGCGTCTTTTCTACGTTTCTTTTTGGTGGATTTGAGTCGTAGGAAAGCTGTACTATTAAGAGGGGGTCCGCGTTGGAAAGGTTTGGGTGGAATCATCACGTACACGTCTCCTTTTATCCCCTCCTTCTTCCTTGGAGCTTCCTCCGGTTTTTTCCTGCCTCCTTTGACTGGCTGCTGTTGTGGTTGCAGTAGTACTGCTCCTGGATCAACGGTAGTACCGTAGGCATCCACGGTAGTACCGCGCCGTGGCGCGGTAGTACCGCTGGTGCTCACGGTAGTACCGCTCCCCTGGAGCCGCACTACCACTGCCCACCAGGCTAGTGCCGCCCCCTTGCGGTAGTAGGAGCGGATGTAATTTTTTTACATCCGCACCTACCGCGGTAGTACCGCTTTCGCCGTGCGGTAGTACCGCGCTATGCGGTCAGGCAGTAGTACCGCCCCTCGGCAGTACTACTGTGTCGGGTTTTTGCTACTTCCGTTTATTTGCGAAAGTAGGCACGGAAGTTCCCCTTCCCCTTGGCAGGGACTTTTGCCTTGCGGTAGTACCGCATGGGGGGCGCGGTAGTACCGCGCGTGCGGAAGTACCGCCTCCAGCTTGCGTCTGTTTCTGTGCTGGGGTCGCGGTAGTATCGTGGGACGGTACGGTTGTACCGCACTGCCGTGCGGTAGTACCGCTTGGTTGCAAGCAGTAGTACCGCGCGGCCTTGCGGTAGTACCGCTGGCCAGGCGCGGTAGTACCGCTGGCCGCGGGCTGGTTGGTGGGTAACGGTTGGATCTTTTCCACACACTATATAAAGGGTCTCCTTCTTCCCCGTTGACTCACCTCTTCCACCATTAAAGCTCCATTATTGCTCCAAGCTCCATTTTCGCCCGATCTCACTCTCTAGGCAACCAAACTTGTTGATTTGCTCGGGAGTGGTTGAGAAGGCCCCGATCTACACTTCCACCAAGAGATATTTGATTCCCCCCTACTAATCCCTTCCGGATCTTGTTACTCTTGGGTGTTTGAGCATCCTAGACGGTTGAGGTCACCGCGAAGCCATAGTCCATTGTGGTGAAGCTTCATGGTGTCGTTGGGAGCCTCCAATTGAGTTGTGGAGATTGCCCCAACCTCGTTTGTAAAGGTTCGGTCGCTGCCTCCAAGGGCACCAATAGTGGAATCGCGGCATCTCGCATTGTGTGAGGGCGTGAGGAGATTACGGTGGCCCTAGTGGCTTCTTGGGGAGCATTGTGCCTCCACACCGTTCCAATGGAGACGTACTTCCTCTCAAAGGGAAGGAACTTCGGCAACACATCCTCGTCTCCACCGTCTCCACTCTTGGTTATCTCGTGCCTTTACTTGTGTAGCTTATTTGTTTCATATATCTTGCTTGCTTGTGTTCCTATTCGTGTTGCATCATATAGGCTGCTCATCTAGTTGCATATCTAGACAACCTACTTTGATGCAAAGTTTAAATTGCTAAAGAAAAGCTAAAAATTGTTAGTTGCCTATTCACCCCCCCTAGTCAACCATATCGATCCTTTCAATTGGTATCAGAGCCTCGTCTCTTTATTAAGGACTTTACCATCCAAAGAGTATGGTTGATACCGTAGACGGTGCGGAGGAACACTCCGGTGTGAATCCTATCTCGTCTACAGGCGATGGGGGAACTTCGGTCTCTCGTGAGGAGTTCAATGTGGCCTTGGAGACATTGAAAACCTCCATGACGACCGAAGTTGAAAGCATGTTTACTAAATTTCTTGAGGGGCTTAAACTATCCACCGCACCGTTGAAAGTGGGTGATCCCGCCATCAAGGTGTCAGATGCTATCCCCGACAAGGGGGAAGCTAGTAGTGAAAAGGCTCCTTCTTCTAGTGGCAAGAATGGCACCGGCATCTTTGCCCATGTGGAACCACCACTTGTTTATGGTGGGCCGGTTCCTTCCACTCATTTGAATCATGCCGGTCCTCCCCCTAAGATTGTGAAAAATGAGGATTTTGATTCTTGGGTTTACCGCTTTAAACGTCATTTAAATCATGTGAACACTAACCTTTGGAGAATCATTAAAGAAGGTTTCTATCCACATGATCCAAGCAACTTCACTCCTCGAGAAGCCGCGGACAATCAATTCAATGAGAATGCTCTCTTCATCATTCAAGATGCAATTCCACCCGAAGACCTACCTCATCTTCGTCCCTTCGCCTTGGCCAAAGATTCATGGCATTGTGTCATGTCTCTCTACCGGGGAAGCGCAAGCATTCAACGCTCCAACTATGAAGTAGTACAAGATGAGGCCGATGAGTTTGCAATGAAGGAAGATGAAGAACCTCGTGAGCTTTATCGGAGAGTAACCAAACTCGCGGTCTCACTACGAGATCACGGGAGCATGGACACGGATGACAATTGGATCAAGCGCAAATTCCTCAAGGCAATTATGCCCTACCACAAGGCCATGTCTTCCGTCATTCGTCAAAGACCGGACTTCCACACTTTGACCTCAAGCGAAGTGTTGGATGAGTTTGTGGCCATGAACATTTTGGACAAGACTGCCGACAATGCGGTGCTCCGTTCTCAACGGGCAAAGAAGCCTAACCTTGCATTGAAGGCCAAGCTCACCGTGGAAGAAGAAGAAGAGGAAGAAGATGAGAGCAACCCCGAAGATACGAAGTATGCATATCATGAACACATGGCACTTGCTTCAAGGCAATTTTGGAGCAAGAAAAACTCAAGGCCCAATTTTAGCAAAAACAACTCGAGTGGCACAAGGGGCAAGCAACGTGTAAGGACTTGCTACAATTGCGGCAACGTGAGTCATTTCGTTGCGGAATGCCCGTATGAGAAGAGGGAAGACAATGGTGGCAAACTCATCCGAAAGGACAAGGCCAAGTCGTTCCCCAACAAGAACAACTTCACCAAGAAGACTCCTCCCAAGGCTTTGGTTGTGCAAGAAGAGTACAATGAGGATGATGATGATGATGAAGATGATGAGTCGGTTGCCATGGCCTCCGTTACCATTGCAACAACGTCATGGGTGTCTCTCTTCGACTCACCCAACGAGAGCATCACCGCCAAGTGCCTCATGGCTAAAGCCACCAACAAGGTAACCTTCAACATCAAAACTACCATCATTAATCATCCTTCCCCAATGGATAGCATTAATGAACCTGAGGGAGCTAATGTGGATGCTAACGAGTTTGAGGCCTTTATGGGCAAACTCAAGGGAAAATCCAAGAAGCACTTTGTTGCTCTCTTGGAACAACTGGGTGAGGCCAATGACATGATCGAGGCTCACGAAGACACCATCTCTAAGATGGAAGGGCATAGTCGTGACTATGCCGATGAGATTTCGGATCTTTCCAATGCTCTTGAGGAAGAGCGTGGTCTTCGTTTGGCTCTTGAGGAGTCACACAACGTTGATCATGCTAAGTTAAAGAAAGATTATGATCATGCCCTCAATGTTTCTCGTGTGCTAAATTCCGAGAAGGCCAAACTCGGGGTTGATCTTTCTAGACTCAAAGAGGAGTTTGATATACTTGACAAGGCCCACAAGGCCTTGAAGGGTATTCACGCTAGTCTCAAGGAGTCTCATGATCAACTCCAAGTGAAGCTAACTAAGGAGAAAGCAACTTTCCCTCATATGGTTTTAATTGATAATACAAATGCTACTAACCCGTGTTGTGAGCATATACATCTTGTTGAGGAAAATGCGAAGTTGAAGGAGCAACTTGAGAGAGGTCTTGCGACTTGCATACAAGGCAAGAAGAACCTCAACGATCTCTTGATCAACCAAAAGGGAGGTGTGGCCAAGGAAGAGGTTGGGTACGTGCCCGACTCCAAGAACAAGAAGAAGAATGACAAGACCAAACGACCTCCTCCCCTCATGCAAACCTTTGTGAGGGAGGGAGAGAGTGCCCCTGAGGAGAAGAAGAAGAACAATGTCTAGAAGGGCAATGCCATCCCTCTCAACAAAGCCGGCGATTTTAATCCTTCTTATGTGTTATGCCGTGCTAGTGATGGGCATGTTTATGCCAAATTTGTTGGTTCTCGTCATGAATACATTGAATGGTCTATTTGGGTTCCAAAAACCCTTGTTTCTAACATCAAAGGACCCATTACAAAATGGGTACCTAAAACCAAGCATTGATCTCTTGTAGGTGTTTGCTTCCGGTGGGGGATCATGGTTGCTCAATAGCGGAGCTACAAATCATATGACCGGAAGCAAGGACTTGGTGGTGGACGTGCACAAGGTTCCATCTATGCCCACCAATGTCGAGTGGGGTGACGCCTCATCTTCTAAGGTATTGGGACTTGGCAAGGTGGTCATCTCTCATGATCTCACGATCAAGAAGGTCATGCTTGTTGAGTCCCTTGCATACAATTTACTTTCCGTTCGTCAACTTGCTATCATGGGCTTTGCCACTTTCTTTGATATCGTTCCCGTAGCCCTCTTGTGGAGCAAGACTCTTAAAGTAGCCTTTGTTGGGCATGTCGAGAACGGTCTATATGTGATTAACTTTTCGGAGCGACCCACTAAGACATGATAAGATGTAAAACATGATAAACATCACATGCAATCAAATAGTGACATGAGAACGGTCTATATGAGAACGGTCTACCATCGTTCTAAGAAAATAAGATGTAAAACATGATAAACATCACATGCAATCAAATAGTGACATGATATGGCCAATATCATTTTGCTCCTTTTGATCTCCATCTTCGGGGCTCCATGATCATCGTTGTCACCGGCATGACACCATGATCTCCATCATCATGATCTCCATCATCGTGTCTTCTTGAAGTTGTCTCGTCATCTATTACTTCTACTACTATGGCTAACGCTTTAGCAATAAAGTAAAGTAATTACATGACGTTTATGTTGACACGCAGGTCATAAATAAATTAAGACAACTCCTATGGCTCCTGCCGGTTGTCATACTCATCGACATGCAAGTCGTGATCCCTATTACAAGAACATGATCAATCTCATACATCACATATATCATTCATCACATCCTTTTGGCCATATCACATCACAAAACACTTGCTGCAAAAGCAAGTTAGACGTCCTCTAATTGTTGTTGCAAGTTTTTACATGGCTGCTATAGGTTTCTAGCAAGAACGTTTCTTACCTACGCCAAAACCACAACGTGAATTGCCAATTTCTATTTACCCTTCATAAGGAACCTGTTCATCGAATCCGATCCGACTAAAGTGGGAGAGACAGACACTCGCCAGCCACCTTATGCAACTAGTGCATGTCAGTCGGTGGAACCGGTCTCACGTAAGCGTACGTGTAAGGTTGGTCCGGGCCGCTTCATCCCACGATGCCGCCGAATCAAGATAAGACTAGTAACGGCAAGCAAATTGACAATGTCGACGCCCACAACTACTTTGTGTTCTACTCGTGCATAGTAACTACGCATAGACCTAGCTCATGATGCCACTGTTGGGGAACGTAGCAGAAATTCAAAATTTTCTACGCATCACCAAGATCAATCTATGGAGTAATCTAGCAACGAGGGAAGGAGAGTGCATCTACATACCCTTGTAGATCGCTAAGCGGAAGCGTTCAAGTGAACGTGGTTGATGGAGTCGTACTCGTCGTGATCCAAATCACCGATGATCCTAGTGCCGAACGGACGGCACCTCCGCGTTCAACACACGTACAGCCCGGTGATGTCTCCTACGCCTTGATCCAGCAAGGGAAGAAGGAGAGGTTGGGGAAGACTCCATCCAGCAGCAGCACGACGGCGTGGTGGTGGTGGAGGAGCGTGGGACTCCAGCAGGGCTTCGCCAAGCACTACGAGAGACGAGGAGGGAGAGGGGTAGGGCTGCGCCAACATGGAGATTGAATCGCGTGTTGGGCTGCCCCTTTGCCTCCACTATATATAGGGGGAGAGGGAGGGCTGCGCCCCCACCTAGGGTTCCCACCCCAAGGGGTACGTCAGCCCTAGATCCCATCTAGGGTGGCGGCCACAAGGGGGAGAGGGGGAGGCGCACCTAGGGTGGGCCTTAGGGCCCATCTGCCCTAGGGTTTGCCCCCTTCCCCTCTTGGAGGCACCTTGAGCCTTGGTGGGAGGCGCCCCAGCCCACCTAGGGGTTGGTCCCTTCCCACTATTGGCCCATGTAGGCCTCCGGGGCTGGTGGCCCCACCTGGTGGACCCCCGGACCCCTCCGGTGGTCCCGGTACACTACCGGTGATGCCCGGAACAATTCCGGTGGCCAAAACCATACTTCCTATATATTAATCTTTACCTCCAGACCATTCCGAAACTCCTCGTGACGTCTGGGATCTCATCCGGGACTCCGAACAACATTCGGTAACCGCATATATACTTTCCCTATAACCCTAACGTCATCGAACCTTAAGTGTGTAGACCCTATGGGTTCGGGAGTCATGCAGACATGGCCGAGACAATTCTCCGGTCAATAACCAACAGCGGGATCTGGATACCCATGTTGGATCCCACATGTTCCACAATGATCTCATCGGATGAACCACGATGTCAAGGACTTAATCAATCCCGTATACAATTCCCTTTGTCTAGCGGTACGATACTTGCCCGAGATTCGATCGTCGGTATCCCGATACCTTGTTCAATCTCGTTACTGGCAAGTCTCTTTACTCGTTCCGTAACACATCATCCCGTGATCAACTCCTTGGTCACATTGTGCACATTATGATGATGTCCTACCGAGTGGGCCCAGAGATACCTCTCCGTTTACACGGAGTGACAAATCCCAGTCTTGATTCGTGCCAACCCAACAGACACTTTCGGAGATACCTGTAGTGAACCTTTATAGCCACCCAGTTACGTTGTGACGTTTGGTACACCCAAAGCATTCCTACGGTATCCGGGAGTTTCACAATCTCATGGTCTAAGGAAATGATACTTGACATTAGAAAAGCTTTAGCATACGAACTACACGATCTTTGTGCTAGGCTTAGGATTGGGTCTTGTCCATAACATCATTCTCCTAATGATGTGATCCCGTTATCAACGACATCTAATGTCCATGGTCAGGAAACTGTAATCATCTATTGATCAACGAGCTAGTCAACTAGAGGCTTACTAGGGACATGGTGTTGTCTATGTATCCACACATGTATCTGAGTTTCCTATCAATACAATTCTAGCATGGATAATAAACGATTATCATGAACAAGGAAATATAATAATAACCAATTTATTATTGCCTCTAGGGCATATTTCCAACACTCTCCGCCAAGGATCATCTCATGACAAATGTGCTTGGAAGCTTAAGAAAGGGGGTAAGCACTCGTAGACAATTAGCAAATTATTGTGAGCATCACGCGTTTGTCTCTTGTGTGGAACCTCACAAGGTCTATGAGGCGCTAGAAGATCCGGATTGGCTCAATGCCATGCACGAAGAACTCAACAACTTCGAGCGCAACAAAGTGTGGAGATTGGTGCCAAGGCCAACGGGGAACCACAATGTCATTGGAACCAAGTGGATATTCAAGAACAAGCAAGATGCCCATGGGATTATCATTCGCAACAAGGCTCGTTTGGTAGCACAAGGCTACTCTCAAGTCGAGGGTATCGACTACGGTGAAACCTTTGCTCCCATTGCTCGTCTTGAATCCATTCGTATGTTGATTGCATATGCTTCTCATCATAACTTTAAGTTACAACAAATGGATGTGAAGAGTGCTTTTCTTAATGGTCCCATTAATGAATTGGTTTACGTCAAGCAACCCCCCGGGTTCGAGGATCCCTACTTTCCCGATCATGTGTATCAACTCGAGAAGGCACTCTATGGCCTTAAACAAGCCCCACGTGCGTGGTATGACCACCTTACCGAGTTGTTACAAGACCATGGTTTTGAAGTTGGGCTAATCGACCCCACTCTTTTTACTAAGAAGGTCAAAGGGGAGTTGTTTGTGTGCCAATTATATGTTAATGATATTATCTTTAGTTCTCCTAACAAAGCTTTCAATGAGGAATTTGCCGCTCTCATGACATCAAAGTTCGAGATGTCCTCCATGGGAGAGTTGAAGTTCTTTCTAGGGTTCGAAGTGAAGCAAAGAAGAGAAGGAACCTTCATCAATCAATCCAAATACACTCAAGACATGCTCAAGAGATTCAAGCTAAGTGACGTCAAGCCGACTTCCACTCCAATGCCCACCAAGTGCCAGCTTGACTTAGATCCCAATGGTAAAGTGGTGGATCAAAAGGTATATCGTTCCATGATTGGATCCTTGCTTTACCTTTGTGCATCTAGACCGGACATCATGTTGAGTGTGGGAATTTGTGCATGGTTTCAAGTCGCACCTAAGGAAAGTCACTATGTGGCGGTCAAACGAATCTTTCGATATTTGGCTCATACCCCAAACTTTGGCTTATGGTACCCAAGAGGATCAAACTTCAAGCTTGTAGGGTACTCGGATTCCGATTGGGCGGGAGACAAAGTGGATAGGAAGTCCACTTCCGGAGGGTGCCAATTCCTTGGTTGCTCTTTGGTAAGTCGGTCTTCCAAAAAGCAAAGTTGTGTGTCTCTCTCGTCCACCGAAGCGGAGTATGTGGCGGCCGGTAGTTGTTGTGCACAACTCTTATGGATGAGGCAAACTTTAAAGGATTATGGTGTCACTTGTGACAAAGTGCCTCTTTGGTGTGACAATGAAAGTGCCATCAAGATCTCTCTCAACCCGGTGCAACACTTCAAGACGAAGCATGTTGAGATCCGGTATCACTTCATCCGGGATCACATTAGGCGAGGAGAGATCGAGCTCAACTACGTCAACACTCATGATAACCTTGCAGATATCTTCACGAAGCCCTTGGATGAAGCAAGATTTCGCGAGTTAAGGCATGAGTTAAATATCATCGATTCGAGCAATGTTGCTTGAACCCTTGCACACCCCACCATACTCAATGTGTTGTCCTATTTAGATGTAGGCATGGACATAGGGGGAGTGATGTTCTCTCAATGAACTCTCCCTCCCCCCATTATGCATAAATCAATCAAGTCTTTCACATTAGCCATGTTTGATGGTACTTGTGCTTCAAAGACGAGTTTTGGTCATGGACCCAAGGATAATTCTTCACGGTGCCATACCAATTGACTCAAACATAGGTGGCTACGGCCACCGCCCTCTCTTTTGGAGAGGTGGTGTCTCGTGGTTGGTTCATTTGTCGTGTGCCTTTCTGGTTTTGTGTGTTGCGTGGTCTTGTGGTGTCGTGTTGGCTCGGAGTGGTTTGTGCAAAGATCCAGTTTTTCGCGCTCGAAACGTGCATCTTCTTGAGCCCACGGTACTACCGCGTCTAGGCGCGGTACTACCGCTTTGGGAGGCACGGTACTACCGCACCACCGCATGGTACTACCGCTCTGGTGCGGTACTTCGGTAGTACCGCACCGTGCGGTACTACCGTGTCTGGGCACGGTACTACCGCGCCGTCAAGGGCGCGTGGGGGTTATGACCCGGGCAGGGGAGTTCCAACTCCCCATACCCATTCATTGTCTCTCTCTCCACGTCTCTCCCTCTCAAGAACGGCGCCGGAGGCCCTCGCCGGATCTTCGTCTCCGGCCACTCTCCTCGAATTCCGACCGGTGGGATCGTTCCCCACCACTTCCTCTTGCCATGGACCAAGGTTTTTCCCCAAATCCCTCTTTTTCTTGGCTGTTCTCTTGCTTCTAGGCTTTTGGGGAGAAACTTGTCGTTCTTGAGATTTTAGGCCAAATCTATGCAAGAGTAGGATGTAGGAGAGTCGTGATGCGTAGGAAACATACTTGATATGCTGTCTTGTGGTAGCTTTGTCCAACCGTAGTACCGCCGTGGTTTCGCGGGCTTTCTTAGATTTGAACCAGTTCAGATCTGACGCGGTGCGGTACTACCATGCCCGATGTGCGGTACTACCGCCCGTCAGGTGCGGTACTACCGCTCCGTGGACGCGGTACTACCGCGCTGGCCGTGGCGCTAAGGTCGTACTACCGCTCCTACACCCGGTACTACCATGATCTTGCACGATACTACCGCGTCTAAGAGTCGTACTACTCTCTTAGCTCCGCAGCTCTTGGCAGTACTACCGTAGGGATCAAATCTCTCTCTAGGCATTTATCATGTGTGCTTTCTACTTGTTTCACTTGCTTTGTTGTGGTCTTTGCATTAATCTCTCTTGGCTGTTGTGGGTGTTTTTGCGTTCTGTGTCTCAGGTGGTGGCTCTCGCCGTTCCAATCCCAGTCATGACACTGGCTCCAAGCGTCTGCGCAACCCCCAAGATGAAGCCCCAGAGGGCTCCAATGCCCCCAAGCGCAATGTCAATACCACTGCCAGCAAGCAAAAGGAACCGGCTAAGGTCATGGACGAGATTTCAACCACTGAGTATGTTGAGCGCCGGAAGATCAATCCCTATGTGAATCCTCGGGCTATCCTCAGAGGCACCGAGTTGTTCTGGACCAAGCAACAGGCTCTCATCTATCTGGATGTGATCAAGAACAAGCAGAATACCTTCGTGGATGTCAAGTGGATAGACATGCATCACCTGCGGAAAGACAAGTTTCGTGACTATTTTGGAGAGGCTCTGGACTTGGTGGAGCACTTTGCTATTGAGCCGGTGATCTCCTTTCACCTTGACTATGACCCTGAGCGTATCTGTCAGTTCTTTGCCTGAGTGTACTTTCATCCCGGGGAGGAGCGGAGGATGACTTGGATGACCAATGGCCGTCAGCTGTCTGCTACATGGAAAGAGTTCATGGATCTGCTGCACATTCCTGATGACGGGCTTCACACCCTCGTTGGTGTTCGCCCCCATGCCAACTCTGAGTCTGCCAACAAGAACCAGCTTCAGCCCTTCCTTGTTGAGAAGGCACTCCCCAATGGCAAGTCATCTTGGGTGTTGAACTCCTTTCTGGATATCATGCATCGCATCTTCCGCAACACTCTGTTCCCACGCATTGGCGACAAGGACAAGGTTCATGCATATCTAGTGGACATGTTGCTCTTGTGTGCAGAGGCACGTACTTCTCAGACTCAGCCACTTGATGTCTCACACATCATGTGGTGTGAGCTTCGGTTTGCGGTGTTCACTCGCAAGGTACCTATCTATGGACCGTACTTGTTTCTGCTGCTCTCCACCACTTGGGAGAAGACGTATCCAGGTGATGAGTTCCTTGCTCCAGACTGGATTCGCCATGAGTCCATCAGCCTCCGCGTCAAGCCCAACTGGGCCAACACCACTACCCGTGATGAGGCATCTTCTGCTAGGAGGGCTGCTGGTGAGGGGGAGGCTGCTGCTGCTGAGACTGCTGCTGAGGACCGTGCTGCTAGGTCCACCACTTCTTCCTCTGAGCCGTCATGGGCCAAGAAGCTGAAGGACAAGATGAAGACTCTCTTCTGCATGCAGGCGAAGGGACAGTACAGGGCTCACGTGACTGACAAGGAGAGTCACCGCCGTGACAAGAAGGTGATGAGGCTCTTTGGAGAGGATGTGTCTGGCGGGTCTGAGGACGTCATCACACCTGAGGCTGCCTGGATGTCAAAGCAGGACTACAAGTGGACCAGTTTAGAGGATGACATCGAGGAGACCGTCCCCGCCGCTGAGTCTGACGAGGAGCACGAGGAGCAATGGGACGACTTCTCTGCCTGAGCCACCCCGTGTGTGTAGGTGTCCTCTCTGCCTTTTTGGCGTCTCGATGCCAAAGGGGGAGAGAGTGTAGGGATTTGCGTTGTGTCGTGCTTGGTGTGTTTGTTTGCTTTGTCGTTTGGACCTCGTTTGCCTCGTTTGCTTTTGTTCGGTTTGTGCCTTCGAGACCTTTCCTCCATATGGTGTAAGACATATGCACTCTATCTATCTTAGTTATCTTATGTTTGTACTATCTTGTCTAGTGATAAATTTGCCTTGTCTCTATAATATAGGGGGAGCTTTGTTCCTAGTATTCGTGCTCATTTAGGGGGAGCCCGTCTATATTATAGAGAGGAGGGGTTTGCTTTTACTTAATAGTATTTTTCCTTGTGCAAATCCCGTTTTGTCATCAATCCACCAAAAAGGGGGAGATTGTAAGGACATATTTATCCCTAAGTGTTTTGGTGATTGATGACAACACATTTGCGGACTAATCATGTGCCATGAGTTTTCCAGACACTTCTTTGCTAGGCACAAGACGATTGGGTGCCCCTCGAAGACTGACGAAGATGGCGTCTTTTCTACGTTTCTTTTTGGTGGATTTGAGTCGTAGGAAAGCCGTACTATTAAGAGGGGGTCCGCGTTAGAAAGGTTTGGGTGGAATCATCACGTACACGTCTCCTTTTATCCCCTCCTTCTTCCTTGGAGCTTCCTCTGTTTTTTTCCTGCCTCCTTTGACTGGTTGCGGTAGTACTGCTCCTGGATCAACGGTAGTACCGTAGGCATCCACGGTAGTACCGCGCCGTGGCGCGGTAGTACCACTCCCCTGGAGCCGCACTACCGCTGCCCACCAGGCTAGTGCCGCCCCCTTGCGGTAGTAGGAGCGGATGTAATTTTTTTACATCCGCACCTGCCGCGGTAGTACCGCTTTCGCTGTGCGGTAGTACCGCGCTATGCGGTCAGGCAGTAGTACCGCCCCTCGGCAGTACTACTGTGTCGGGTTTTTGCTACTTCCGTTTATTTGCGGAAGTAGGCACGGAAGTTCCCCTTCCCCCTGGCTGGGACTTTTGCCTTGCGGTAGTACCGCATGGGGGGCGCGGTAGTACTGCGCGTGCGGAAGTACCGCCCCCAGCTTGCGTCTGTTTCTGTGCTGGGGTCGCGGCAGTACCGTGGGACGGTACGGTTGTACCGTACTGCCGTGCGGTAGTACCGCTTGGTTGCAAGCAGTAGTACCGCGCGGCCTTGCGGTAGTACCGCTGGCCGCGGGCTGGTTGGTGGGTAACGCTTGGATCTTTTCCACACACTATATAAAGGGTCTTCTTCTTCCCCGTTGACTCACCTCTTCCATCATTAAAGCTCCATTATTGCTCCAAGCTCCATTTTCGCCCGATCTCACTCCCTAGCCAACCAAACTTGTTGATTTGCTCGGGAGTGGTTGAGAAGGCCCCGATCTACACTTTCACCAAGAGATATTTGATCCCCCCTACTAATCCCTTGCGAATCTTATTACTCTTGGGTGTTTGAGCATCCTAGACGGTTGAGGTCACCGCGAAGCCATAGTCCATTGTGGTGAAGCTTCGTGGTGTCGTTGGGAGCCTCCAATTGAGTTGTGGAGATTGCCCCAACCTCGTTTGTAAAGGTTCGGTCGCCGCCTCCAACGACACCGATAGTGGAATCACGGCATCTCGCATTGTGTGAGGGCGTGAGGAGATTACGGTGGCCCTAGTGGCTTCTTGGGGAGCATTGTGCCTCCACACCGCTCCAACGGAGACGTACTTCCTCTCAAAGGGAAGGAACTTCGGCAACACATCCTCGTCTCCACCGTCTCCACTCTTGGTTATCTCGTGCATTTAGCTTATTTGTTTCATATATCTTGCTTGCTTGTGTTCCTATTCGTGTTGCATCATATAGGTTGCTCATCTAGTTGCATATCTAGACAACCTACTTTGAAGCAAAGTTTAAATTGCTAAAGAAAAGCTAAAAATTGTTAGTTGCCTATTCACCCCCCCCCCCTCCTCTAGTCAACCATATCGATCCTTTCACATGGCCTAGAGGCCATGGGAGATGGGGCAGACCAACGGCGGCGCCACGGGAGAAGAAGAGCTTTTCTTGTGGAGGAAGAAAGAGATACGAATAATAGTGATTGGATTGTGCTAATTTCCAAGTGAAAACTGTGATCTCCCTAGTCTCCCATGTTCCTGATATGGTCGTACCTTCCTCTCCAAGGTGACCATGGAGAGAGCAAAATATCAAATGGTCAAATGAGAGCACATTTACAGGCCTAGAGACCAAGGTGGAGTGAGTTCATGGCTTCCCGCAAAATGAATGTGCTCGTGATGAAATAGGTTTGGAAGATCCTTCGCAATGAGGGTGGCATGTGGCTTCATCTTATTAAGACAATCGCCTCCAAGGACAGTCGCCCTCTAGTGCTCCACGTGGGAGGGATCCCAAGGCCTTGTTTTTTTTTCCAGCTTCAACGGGCTTCGAATCAGCTATGGATTTGCTTCACTGGCAAAGCTGATTCGCACAACCAATTTTGCCACTGAAGTACACTAGGAAGTGCTTTAGAAAAATATACTGGAAATGGCCCGAACTAGATTTGAGCTTTGCCACTGAAGCTGATTTGAAATAGTTGTTTGTTCACATTCAGTTTTTCAAAGCTGGACCAGGTTCCTGAAGTTGACACGAACATAACCCAAGTCCGACGGATGATCCAATCATATCAATTAAACACCTTATATAGGAGGAAGCCTGACATGAGGTGGAGGATGAAGAGTCCATCCATTTCGGGCTAGACATTTAGTCTAACCCGAGAGCTCCCATAGAGGAATTCACAACTCTTTTCGCCACGTGCAGTGCTCCGGATGTGCCTGCCACAAACATCTTATGGAATATTCCATTCCATCATCGTCATTCTGGATGGACAATACAGACCCGTGGCGTGCCCCCTTGGTATTAGTTCCCAGATCCATCTCTCCAGGTGTCTTGAATTCCATATCTTGATTGCTCGTTGCGTTAGGAATATTTCTCATCATGATCGTTGTACCAAAGGTTGGTTGGGGCCTCCGTGGATGGAGGAAGCCTCAGGATCTCGTGTCTCTGCAATTTGCTTTTTGAAAAGGAGGTTAAAACCTCCGGCCCCTGTATCATTGTGATGCACACGCCCATCGTGTCCATCTAAACGTTATTATCTTTCTTTGGTAACTTCTTTTGAGTAGTCTGTCTTTGGACACGAAAGTGAGGAGGTGTAACGGGTCTGAGTCGAGCAGTGCTATGCCCTTGTGTATGGTGGATGAGAATGCTCTTTTGTATTCTTTTTGTTTCGAATTACTTGTCTTGGATTTGTCTAGATACGGATGTAAGTCTAGATACATCCGTATCTAGACAAATCCAAGACAAGTAATTTAGAACGGAGGGAGTAGGACCGTAGGAGGCAGGAGGAGATACGGTTTGCTTTTGGCTTTCGCCGCAATCTCCTATGGTACACCAAGTAGCAAGTAGGACGGCTTGTATAGTTCGATGCAAGAGGGAAGAACTCGCCACGTGGTGGCGCGATGCTGCTTAGCCGCCAGGACCAGAAGAAGCCGACCGTTCGGAAAAAAGAAAAGAAAAACAATACTAAAAACAACACCGAGCTGTACGTACGTATGCACGCAGCGCGCCCGTGACCATCGCGGCACCCCGCCATCCAGCTGCGTCATCCACCACACCCGCCCACGTCGCCGTCGAGCTGGAAGCACATGAACCGCACGCACACGTAGACACGGCCGGACACCGCCGGAGAAGTTTAGTAAAGCTCGGCCGATCTGTCCCACGCGGGAGGCCAGCGCTAAAGCTGCTAATCAAACCGATCCACCCGAACGGCCCAACATTCTTGTTCCAGACACACATAATCCCACACTGTTTCTCCATCCACCAATCAACATTTCCGATCGACGGTGACTGTAAAAAGCAGCACGATTTTTTCCCGGGCGCGTCTAGTTAGCGGCCGGGGGCTGGGTAGCGCTCGCGAGCGGCCGGCCAAAAGTAAGGGCCTGTCCTCTGGTCCAAAAAGACAAATACCGCATATTAAAAAAAGACAAAATTACTGTAATCCAAAAGTGCTAAAACGGACACTGCTGACTAATCATCTTATATGATATTTTCTCACGTAATGGATGCTTGCATGCCTCTGCATTAATGTTCCTCATATTCGTCCGTTGTGTATTAGTTTTTGGTTTTTAAAATTGTAAAAGACATATCTTCTAAATCACGTGTCGAAATTCAGATCTGTTTTCACCGTTGGAACTCTCGTGACGTGCTCTTCAAAAATAGATCCCGTATGGGATGTTTCGACGAACTAGTCTTCCTGCCAACTAAACATCAATGCGTGTGCAACTATACTACATTGTCGCGCCAACTGAGCATATGTGTGTGCCAATAGTCCTGCCTACTAAATATCAATGTGTGTGCAACTAGACTACATTGCCGCGCCAACTAAGCATATGTATGTGCCAATATTCCTGCCAAGAAAATATCAATATGTGTGCAACTAGACTACATTGCTGCGCCAACTGAGTATATGTGTGTGTCAATAGTCGTGTCAACTAAACATCAATGCGTGTGCAACTATACTACATTGTCTCGCCAACTGAGCATATGTGTGTGCCAATAGTCCTGCCTACTAAATATCAATGTGTGTGCAACTAGACTACATTGCCGCGCCAACTAAGCATATGTATGTGCCAATATTCCTGCCAAGAAAATATCAATATGTGTGCAACTAGACTACATTGCTGCGCCAACTGAGTATATGTGTGTGTCAATAGTCGTGTCAACTAAACATCAATGCGTGTGCAACTATACTACATTGTCTCGCCAACTGAGCATATGTGTGTGCCAATAGTCCTGCCTACTAAATATCAATGTGTGTGCAACTAGACTACATTGCCGCGCCAACTAAGCATATGTATGTGCCAATATTCCTGCCAAGAAAATATCAATATGTGTGCAACTAGACTACATTGCTGCGCCAACTGAGTATATGTGTGTGTCAATAGTCGTGTCAACTAAACATCAATGCGTGTGCAACTATACTACATTGTCTCGCCAACTGAGCATATGTGTGTGCCAATAGTCCTGCCTACTAAATATCAATGTGTGTGCAACTAGACTACATTGCCGCGCCAACTAAGCATATGTATGTGCCAATATTCCTGCCAAGAAAATATCAATATGTGTGCAACTAGACTACATTGCTGCGCCAACTGAGTATATGTGTGTGTCAATAGTCGTGTCAACTAAACATCAATGCGTGTGCAACTAGACTACATTACCGCGCCAACTGAGCATATTGTAACTAGTCCTGCTAACTGAATATCAATGTGTGTGCAACTAGACTACATTAACGTGTTAAATTGTGCATATGTGTGTGTAACTAGTGTCATGCCAACTAAACATCAATGTATATGCAACTAGACTAAATTACAAGCCAACTGAGTATATGTGTGTGCAATTAGTCTTCCTGTCAACTAAATATCAATATAT
The DNA here is from genome assembly GCF_003073215.2 of Triticum urartu. Taxonomy (NCBI): domain Eukaryota; kingdom Viridiplantae; phylum Streptophyta; class Magnoliopsida; order Poales; family Poaceae; genus Triticum; species Triticum urartu. Next base: position 20,490,613 of record NC_053025.1, read on the forward strand.
GCAATTAGACTATATTATAAGCCAACTAGATTTCAGTGGCACCGCAACCAAAGCAATGGCAGCACTCCAGCTTATGCTCGTCTTGCTAGATTCAACATGAATGCACTTAGCAAAAAGCAAAAATGGCGGACACGGAAGAACTCCATTCCTAGCAACCTTCTTCTTTTTCTTTCTCCAGATTGGACACAATCCTCCACCCGCGCTTCCTCCTCCTATCCTCTCCAGGCTAGAGCAAGCTCCTACTTCCTTCTCTCCCAACCGCTGTAGCCACACCTAGAGGTTCCGCCTATAGCCCCGCCCAGATCAGGGAAAAGAGAGAGAGAAAGCAAAAGGAATGGATGAGGAGAAGATGAGACCTTCCTTTGGGGCACCAGGCATGGCATCGGGGGCACAAATCGAAGCAGAAGCGCACGCCATGGAGGGGCACCCAGGTTGAAGAATCCCTTGTAGCTGTCGGCTGCCTGATCTAGTCTGGTCGCTCGATCTCCCTCCTCTCCTCTCTGCTCTTCTCTCGTGACAAGGGAAGGGGCTAGGGGAGAGGGTCGGGGTAGATGCCCGTGGACCGCGGTGAGGTACGATTTCGCCAGAGGAGGTTTGGATCGGTGGCGGAGTGGCGAGGAGGGGGAGGTCTTCCGACCATGTGGCACCTGACCAAGCACGCATCGATAGGAGGGAGATTGAGCGGCCAGGAGCCGGCCGCCCGTTCTCTCTGAATAGTGCGCGTGCACTTTTTAAATTTTAGGTTTTTTCCCAGGCTCCAGTGGCAACGTCCATCGACACTCGCCTTGTGTCTTGTTTTGCAACTTGTACCACAATGGCCACCACTTGCTCATGACCATTACTGTACCATGTGCTAATAGTCCCCAGATAGCCGACCCAGACGCCCTCGAATTCTGTTGCCTGCCTGCGCCGCCGGCCACCGCCGCGCGCCGCTGCCGTTGACAGCCGGTGGACGGACCGGCGACGGCGCGCTTTCACACGACTGGGCACTGGCCGCACGTCCACGCCACCGCTCGCGCCTCCCGCTGACGGGCGGGGCCCACGCGTAGCCGCATCGACCCCGTCCGTCCGTCCTTGTAACCGCGGGTCAATCCACCGCCGGTCGTCGCAGTCAACCCGCGTCCAGCCACCCCGACGTCCCCGTCCCCGACGAGACCACGCAAGGCCCGAGTACCCGACGCCCCGACGCGACTGCCCACGGGCCCCGCGACGGCGCAGGCCCACCTGGCATTGAACCCGCGGGACCGGCCGATCGCGTTGGAAAATTATTTACCCACCGCGCCAGCGAGCGCGCACGCCACCTCTCCTCTCTCCTCTCTCCTCTCCCCCTCCCCCGCAAGCAGCCGCAAGCCGCCGAGGCCGACGGCGACGGGAGCCCCCCAATCCCCAAATCCTGCGGCGCGGGGCCTCAAATTCGGCGCCGCGCAGCAGCCTCGGTCCGGCTTATGGATCCAGATGTTCTCGTGGGCCCGTAGCAAGCAGTCCTCGCCCGCCTCCTCCTCCGGCCGCCGCGGCGGGGACGCCGCCGCCGCCATGGACTCCGGCAGCAGCCGCCGCAGCGGCGGGGGGAGCGGGCACGGCAGCGGCAGCGGGAGCGGGAGCCGCGGACGCAGCCCGCGGCTGGAGCGGCGCAACGCGGCGAAGCACATCGACTACGAGGCGGGCGCGGCGGCGACGACGTCCGTGTCCGCCTCGTGGTCGACCTCGTCGTCGGAGCGCTCGCCGGGGACGCGGCCGACGCGCTCGCTCGACCTCGCGACCAGGGGCGGCGGCGCGGACTTCCGCATCAACGGCAGCGCGGAGGGGGAAGTCGACGAGCTCTGCCGCAGCCTGGGGCTGTCGGGCCCGGAGGACTTCGCCATCCCCGTCGCCGCCTGGGAGGCCCGCAAGGCGCGCTCCAGCTCCGACCTCCTCGCCCGCCCCCGCCCGGACCCGGACTCGTCGGCTCCTCCCGCGGAGGAGCCCGCCCCCGTCGTCCGCACCGTCTCCGCCCCCGAGGTCCCGTGGCCCGCGCCTCACTCCTTCCCCGACCCCATTCCCGAGGAGTCCATCCACTCCTCCTCCGCTTCCACCGCCACTGCCACTGGCTCGGTGGACGAACCCATCATCGCGGCGCCGGAGGAATCCCCCAAAGCTACTACCCCTGCGGTTGCTGTTGCGGCGCCCGTCGCGGCCTTGTCACTTCTCTCGCCGAGAAGGGGAGGCGGTGAGGTCGGGATCCGGGGCGTCCGGCCGCCAGTGCTCTCCCCGCCTCCGCCGATCACGGGACTTGCACCGCCACCGGCGAGGCAGTCGTCTGTGGCTGAGATCATGAGCGGATCGGCCTGGGACATTGTGAACTCGTTCGCTCCCACGGAGGAGAATAGTGGACTGAGAATGGCCTATGGACATGTTGAAACATCTCGCATGTCAGACACAGAGGAGGATAATCCTGAGGAGAACGATGAAGGATTGACAGGGCTTGAGGGGGAGCTTAAAGGGTGGAGGGTAGGGGAGACCTTCGAAGGGTTCACCGGGACATCCTCATTGTCGACAACGAATGATGATGATGCATCTAGCACGAATACAGAGGCCGTGTTCGTCATCTCGCCAAATGGCAAGTTCAAGCGGAACATCAAGTCATGGATGCGTGGTGCACTTCTGGGAAGTGGCTCATTCGGGATGGTGTATGAGGGGATCAGTGAGTAAGTAGCAATGTTATTATTGGCATTTTATTGTTCATGCACCTTATATGTTTTTTAACTTCTATAAACGGTCCAAGGAGGTACTGGGCTCTTCTTTCTAATTTAGGCATACCTTGAAAGTAAACCTGTTATTCGACTTGTGTTATGGTTAGTTTGTCTACAGATAAGCTTAGTTAGTCCAAACAGCCCCGTTGTACCGTCACTATAACAGTTAACAGGGGCAGCACCACATCATTTCGTATGTACTAGTAGAATTTACAAGTACACTGCACTATATCATTCTACATGTAGATTATCAAACATCTATTTGAGTAAGTATGTGAGTTAGTTGGTTCGGGGTGGAGGTGCTCAGAACAGATCTGACATGCACTGGTCGCTCAATTTCGTAAAAAAGAAGTCACACATGAACATGGCGAACTGGGAATATAATACGGAGTGCAGTTAACTTTGGCCTTCAAACCTTAGTACAGACACCTTGCTATATTCTGGGGGTAGGAACAGTGAGTTGTGCAACCAAGCCCGTTTCTGTAATTTAGGGTGACCAGGCTAGGCAGCAACTCTTGACTTTTGTTCAGCTACTAAAATGCAAAACAACATAATCAACCAGCTGAGCATTACAAAACATGTCTTCTGATCATCCCTGTACAGTAGACACTTCTCTATTCGTGAAAATATTGGAAGGACTTAATGTCCGGTACCTATTTAGGAGTGAGCAAGTGTACTTGTTTCAGCTGTACCATTTGATAAGCATTTAATATATTTCAATGTTGTCTGTTATTGAATATTTCTGCAGTGAAGGTGCGTTCTTTGCTGTTAAGGAAGTATCTTTGCTTGACCAAGGAAGCAATGCACAGCAATCTATTCTTTCACTTGAACAGGTTAACTGTTGCTCCTTATTTGTCTCAAGAGAGTTTTGGGACATCAACTATTGTCTATGCACATTTCACATGCTCTGACATCTTCTAAAGCTATATTTTGCCTGATTTTATGTTTTTTTGTTTCTTAGGAAATCGCTCTCCTTAGTCAGTTTGAGCATGAAAATATAGTCCAGTATTATGGAACTGACAAGGTATTCCACACTCCTTTTGATGTTCCTAGGTTATGCATTATGATTCCAGATTTTTGTTTTGTTTAAGCATTCCTTATGTCACATACAAAAATTGATTTATTTGTGTATTATGATGTTCAAATAAATGCAGGAAGAATCAAAACTCTACATTTTTATTGAGCTTGTTACACAAGGTTCTCTTTCATCCCTCTATCAGAAGTATAAACTGCGAGACTCACAAGTTTCTGCGTACACAAGGCAGATTCTCAATGGATTGGTTTATCTCCATGAAAGGAATGTGGTCCACAGGTATAATGCTGCTTCTCTTATGATTTATCTTGAAAATAATCAGCGCTTATGAGCCGATAAATTTTGCCCTTTGAACCTCATTTTTAGTATTGAATTATGAATTTTTTATCTCATGTGTCATGCACTTATAATGTGAATAGCACATAGGGAGCAAATTCGCTTTCCAAAAGCTAGTACCTGCTCCACCTTCTTAAGGTGGCATCCACCATAGGCTACTGGAGGTTAAGTGGGTTCTTTTGGTTCATAAGCAAATAAAGCTCTTTTGTATCTTGGACTCTATCCTTCCTTTTTGTTCATTTTGGGTCACACGGTAGGGTGGGATGTGGAGTTGAATAATAAAAAAATCTTTCATTGCATTGCATGGTTTTATATGAGTATCATCTCTACTGTAGTTTGGGATTGTGAAGCCAACAAAGAACACAACAATGATCGATGAGATACAGCCTGTTAAAAACAGAGCAACTAATTCGTTCACCATTCATTTCGGATTCTCTACATCAGAGCAAGTAAACACTTGACCCTCTGACTGGAACCCTGGGAAAGGCGCCATTGTTGGCTTGGTCGAATACAAGATTGCTTGATGTCTGTTTTAGTGTTTCTTTATCCCATTTAGTCTATTTTTGTTTTGCATTGGTTATGTCATTTTTTGTGCTTCCATATACTACAAGAGTATACTGAGAATATACCACTTTAGCAAGAATTTATCGTTTTGAACACCCTTAGTTATATGATTTGGCATTTTGATCACTTTATTTCTTTTTCCTTTGTTTTGTGCATCTTTAACTCACTTGAAATGCCAATTTTGCCCTCTACGTAAATGAAGTTATTTATTGTTTTTTGAACAATACACAAGTGCCTTTCACCATACATACGCAAGCACCTCAAGCCTGCAGGCGCATACACACGCACATGTGCAGTACAGTTGCTGGACCGTCATACTACTAGCAAATTAATAGACCCCCTCATGTGCTCGTTGAGAACTGCAAGGCGAGTACCAGAGATGCCGGAGTGGTATACGGCCTGCTCACCTGCCACATGCTTCGGTTTTGCACTTGGTAGTAATGGCAGCACATAGTTCTTCCCCCTTGGCCACAACTTGAACATGATTGTCAGCCTCAGCAAAGCATTGCTCCAGTCCAGCCATTGGCCAAGCCTGACCTGCACCACAGTGACCACACCTTCAACGTCTGGCTTTTTCTCTTCCTGAAAAGGCTCTTATGTTATAAGTAAAATGCTAGGCATTGACATACAGCTATAGAGGGCAAAGTTGATATTTCAAATGGGTGGAAAAGAAGGAAAAACATGAAGGAAAAATAGGGTTAAATGTCAAATCATAGAATTACCAGTGTTTAGAGGGCACAATCCTAAACTACAATAAAATTGATGCCAGTTCATACAAATACTTTTGATTAATTGAGACATTTCCTTATACTCAGAGATATCAAATGCGCCAATATATTGGTTCATGCAAATGGATCGGTAAAACTTGCAGATTTTGGTTTGGCAAAGGAGGTGAGCCTTGTTTCTTCTATGAGATTATTTGCACGTCTTCAAATGGCAAATTGTCTTATGTGGTACTTTCTTTTAATTTCAGATGTCTAAAATTAATATGCTGAGATCATGCAAAGGAAGTGTTTATTGGATGGCACCTGAGGTAATAGTCATACTTTGCCCATGCTGATCAGATTCAAACTATTCGACTATGATGCTATTTGGCAATGTTTCAGGAATAATTTTGCAGCATCTTTTAATAAGCGCCCAAGTTCTAAACGCATATTCCCACTTTCAGGTTGTTAATCCTAGAAAAACATATGGGCCTGCAGCTGATATGTGGAGCTTGGGCTGCACTGTGTTGGAAATGCTAACCCGCCAAATACCATATCCTAATGTCGAGTGGGTATGTCATATTTCAACTTCACATGTTTTAGTTCTCTGGTATTGACTTGCCACACAAAAAATTAAGTATGTTGCACCGTTATCTTTATTATGCGTTAGACCTTTGTTGTCTAGGATATTGAACTTTTGGATGGGAAAAATGTTATAATTAAATTGCAGAAAAACTCTGATTTGCTATTTGACTTTCTAATAATGATGCGGTGGGATGCCAGCAGATCCTGTCCTTTTTCTTAAGTTAATTGATATTGGGATTTGGGAACTGTCCATGCACTTGCTGAGGCAGAACATGGGGAAATCATCACCTTCCCCCGTTCCAAGCCTGAAGCATTTATCAGATACAGTTTTAGCTAAAAATAATAACTTATCAGATATAGCTCTTCTAATTTTTGTATTTGGTACATATAACGATGATAACCCTGTGCCGTCAAAATTTTGTATTCTTTTTTTTTACTATTTTTTATTAAGGTGAAAATGGCACAATATTCGTGTCTGGTAATTTGGGCTCTAATAAAAGTGTGATTTTTTTCTATGGAGTGTACTTCTCTCCAAATAATAATCTTTTTTTTTGCGAATCTCTCCAAATAATAATCTGTGCAACTCGTTGAAATTTAACCTACTTGGTGTTGATTGTCGGCTCTCAACTAATGCTTCTTTTTTACTTGTAGACAAATGCTTTCTTTATGATTGGCAAAGGAGAACAACCTCCCATTCCCAGCTACCTGTCAGCAGAAGCTCAAGATTTCATACGCCAGTGTGTACGAGTCGATCCAGACGAGCGACCTTCCGCATCACAACTTTTGGCGCACCCATTTGTTAACAGGCCACTTCGAGCTTCTTTTGATTCTTTGTCTCCTCCGATCAATAGACCGTAGTACCGATAGTGTGGTTTCTCTGTTTATGCAACCACGGTCCACGGCTCATCTCCTGATTTGGTAAGCTGCCTATTTCTGCCAAACGTATTTACAAGCATCCTAGATGTTAGCTTTCTCAATTACTTAGTCAATCCCAGCTTTGGCACACAATTGTTCAATTTTATCATATAGCCTATCGTTTTGCAGATCTTGATGATCTCCACCATGGGGGACCATACGTTAGGAGGGCGTAGTTGAGCATGTGCAGTCAAATAGGATGGGTGAGGTTGAGCACTGACCATGTTTGTCGGATTGTTTGTGCATTTTCTTCATAGGCAAAGTTTTCAATAGATTTTGTTGTACAAGTTAGTGGAGGAGAGTTGGAACTGCAGTGCTGCTAGGGTGACCTGCTGCTTTGTAAATGTTTGACCACTGGCTATTATTCTTTACCCCATGGCTGCTTGTTGCTCCTAAATCAACCGGAGCATTATATCGCATGGTTATAGCGGCATTCTTTTCTTCTACTGAGTGTTTTTTTTGTTGCATTTTTGTGGTGTTATCGCTTATTTTCTGTAATTTTGTTTGGCGATTATCTGATGTACCGCAGGGGAAAAGGGAGTAACTGCCGTGGATCTTGTTAGGTGTTTTTTTTGAGGGATTGTTAGGTTTCTTCAGGGCGCATTCTGTTTGCTGACCTGATCATCAAATGAGATGCCAACTGGATTACCTGCCCTGAAAACTGGAATGAGATTTAAGGTCCCGTGTGATTTACTATGATCAACTTGCAGATGGTGGTCGGCCGCTAAATAATTGCGGTTTGACTAAACAGCAGACAGTACTAGTATATCGGTCAATTCCTTCCGTATGTAGAGTATGCTTTACCCTATTCGCTGAATATTGTGGAGTAGAGTTTGATTGGAATGCTAATTGCATTTGGCCGTACGACACGAAGTAGTAGTAACACGGTACACGGGGACACAAATACTAATCCCAATGAAGGCTCTCATCACCAGTGGGTTTCAGCTGTTCCCGCACGTACTCGAGGCCTTTGACAGCCAGGCTATCTGCGGCCGTACGTGGTTGAGATGGATAAGCAAGCAGCCTCTTCTCCCAGAGGACTCGTCTCCTGCACCACAGGACACGAGTGACACACCGTGCATGTATGTGTCATCTACCAGTCTGCACTCTGGAGTGTGCTACTCGCAGCAGCCACGGTCCCTGGCTGCCATACGATACGGATGGCGCACTGGGCGCCCACGGCGCGAGCCCCGTCGCCGTCTCCTCCGTCTCGCGGTTTTGTCCCGCCTGCCCGTGTAAGTCTTGATGAGAGCCTGCCAGACGGCGACACGGCACGCAGCGCCGCTAAACCCCAGACCCGGCCCCGGCCCTGGCCCTGCCCCGGAAATCAAAACCTGGCGCACGCGCCCCTCGTCTCGGCGCCGGCACGTTGCACACACGCCTGGCTTTGGCTCTGGCTGGCCGCACGCACGGCAAGCCGAGCGAAATCCCAGCGATGGGTGGGCGCACGCACCACGCGCGCAGGGATGGCAACAGAAAAGGCGAGCAGCGGCAGTAATTAGCGCGCGGGGGTCTCGCAGTCGTAGCGGCCGCGCTTATTCCGGCGCAGGACGCGACACGCGGTCGCCGCATGCCCCCGCACCCCACACCCGCCCTGCATCATCAGCGTGCACTCCACCACCGCCGAAGCAAGTAGTAGCAGCCAGACCCGGGCCTCGGGCGGAGCGACGAGCCGAGCCGAGCCTGCCTGCCTGGCCTGCGCGGCGCCCGAGGGCCCCGAGGGACGCGCCGCGCCATCGCCGTCGCCATGAGGAGGGCGCAGCCGCAGCAGGGGACGGCGCCGGCGCCGGCGGGGACGGGGGTGGTGCGCGTCGACAAGGCGTCGCCCGCGTCCAGCTTCCGCCAGCTCGACGACGCCTTCCTGCAGGTCAGTCAGTCGAAACCACCTTCGCCTTCGCCAACTAAGATTTCATCTAGGAGTAGTCGCCGCCCAATGGAACAGTGAGCGTGAGGCCCGCCCCGCTCTCTCGGCGCGCCCACAGCGGCAGCGCCGAGTTCCCGGCGTCGCGGAGCCGGAGCGCGTGCCGGCCGGCCGGCCAGCGTCGAGCGCTGGGTTTCTGGCCGGCTCTGCACGCCAATTTGCTGCCGCCGACGGTCCCGCGCGCGTACGGCATGCTCTCGCGATCCGCCGCGCCAGATGTTCAGGATTAGGATATGCTCTGATTCGACGGCGTGGGGACGACGCGCATGTTCGAGCTGTTTTGCCAAGATAAGCAACGCCGAAGTGTCGATCGCATCCGTGCACTCGAAAGAGACGGATGGATGGATGGATGCGGTGCTTGCCAACCACTGCAACGGGACGTCTGATTTACCATAGAAATTTGTCAAGACGTTGATGTGTGCATTTTGCACAGCAAATTTGTGTCTCGTAAACACGAGGTTGAGCTGTGCATTCTGTTGACTTTTTATTTTCTTCATAGGATTATGTGTCAACATTGGATAAAACTGTACTGTACTGCTAGCTAACTTCTTCTGCCATGAATGTCAATTGTATTGCGCTGTATATACAACAGAACATTTCAAAATGTACACCTAAGTATGCATCCTAAACTCAACCGCAAACATTCTTAGTAACTACCAATACTTAGGCTGTATAGGATATAAGAAATACTCCTTCCGTTTCTAAATATAAGTATTTTCAGAGATTTCTAAAAGGACTTATATTTAGGAACGGAGGGAGTAGTATATTGTAGTGCAGTTCTTCATTCTGTTTTCGCAAAAAAGAAGTTCTTTCATTCTGTTCTTTTATGTATCCTCATGGGCTAGTGCAGATGCTTACCAGCACATATTTTTTTCTGTTAGATGTCCTGTACTGAAAATACTTTTCTGGTTGGTTATACATATACCTCTGCACTAACCACCTTTTCGCTATCTTGCTTCTGTACATCAGAATATCTTCTATTGTGCTTATATATACTATATATAATTATTTTGCCTTTGTGTTGACGCCTTTTATTTTTTATTTTTTGGCTTCCCTTTTTTATTTATATGTTCGTTTCAGAAACAAACAAAAATCTGGCTTGGCGAAGTTCTCCATGTCAGGTTTGATGAAGACATTTTGGTAGCAGACCTTCTAGGTGACGGGGAATTGCTGTAAGATCCATTCATCATCACTTTCTACTTCTCTAGCATGCAATCCTACTACTTGGTATTACTTTGTAGGTTTTTGTATGAATTTCCAGTGATGCAATGTGGAACTAAAAGATCTTGGATTGCAGTGAGTAATATACTTTAGCTGATAATGCCTAATAGGCAACTTTGGTTCTTTACAAGTGTGGGCCTATGTCTGTATTATGGAGCCAACTGTTCAGAAAAATAATGCTTAACACTGCCCAATCCTTTACCTTAATTTATATGGGCAATATTAATCAAAGTAGTCACATGTTCTGACACATTTTTTATTTCCTTAGCTTTTCATAATTTTTCTTTGATATATTCTGCTTTTTATGCCGACAGATTTCAAGTTTCCAAAGTGATATGGAAGAGGCTACTCAGAAAGAACAAAGAACAACTCAAGCAATCAAAAGTATATATTTATGAGAGACCATCTTTTGGTAAAAGCAACGGGAAATATACGCCCTATCCAAAAGTAGACTCGTTTCTAAAGGTATTGTTAATTTAATGTTACTCGTACCAATTTTGTCAAGTCGTTATCTTTATTTTCAGTTTATAAGTGCATTAATTTTCACTTTATTGGCTTGATAATTATTTTCTTTTGAAAGGAGAGCTTATCATTTTTTTTTCTTTCCAGGTATGCCAAACCCTTGGATTAGCTGGAATTGATTTGTTTACCCCTTCTGATGTGGTCGAGAAAAGAAATGTTCGAAAAGTCTGCATGTGCATACGCTCACTCTCTAAAAAGGCCGGGATGATGCAGCTAAACGTAAGTCCCAGATTTGAATGCAACCTATTTCAACAATGCCTTTCTTTCTGCAAAAGAAAAAGAGATCTTTCAGACAAATTTTCTTTGACCAATAAACACTGTAATTCTAAAACAAGTGTTTCTGCTCCCTGGTGACAGGTGCCTGATTTTGATGTTGTTACCCACACAATAGCCATGCCCAACTATATTGTTGGAGGCATCCGCAGAAGTCTGGAGCAGCCACAATGCAGTTCATCTTGTTCGAGTGGGCACAGTCCGCGTGCCATTTCTAAAGTACTACATTAGCTGGCAAACTCTTTGTAACGATTGCTTCAGTTTGCTCTGCATGTTCTTACCGACTGGTCAATATTAATCCTTTCAATCCCTATTTTCCACAGAGCATATTTGAAGGACAGAGTGATGAGCAAAGCGACCGACATTATGACTCTGATGAAGCAGAGAGCAGTCTCTTTGTGCTAGGGCCTCAGGATTCTCTTGATGACGACAAACTTTCTGAGCTTTTGCAGTTGGGTGATGCCCCCAAGGAAGAAAGAGAAGGCTATGGAGACAGTGGTCATGAAATGCCCAAAGAGAAGTCGCTAGCCGAATCAGCGGGATCACTTGACGCTGGTGTTATGGGTGCTGATACTACGAATTCAACTCCTTTTCATGAGAACCTACTCTCACCAACAGATCGGTGTTCAACAACTAGAAGAAATAAATGTTCACTAAGTTCAGAAGAGTCAGACTCCATAAACAGTTATTTAGCGTGCGACAGTAGCAAGAATGATGTGGGCGGTCCTCCTGTCGAAGTGTCTGAAAGGATTCATGATGGACACGTCGAACCTTCACATGATTCTGTTCAGGGAAATGGGAAAATATTCACTGATCATCCAGAAAAAGACGATAGCGCAAGGACTAAGGATCACATGGTACTTCCTGATATGCTAAGCATTTTGGATGCTACTCTTATTGTTATTTCTTTTTGTATGAACTACCACAGTAGAACAATAACATTTATCTTGCCTTCACTAATCCAGGATGCTTGCAAATCCGACGAACTGGATAAAACTGAAAACAACAGAAATGCTCAGGGGACCGGGAACAATGCTCCCAAATCAGGGAAAGGAGTGCTGAAGTCAGTTGCTGGAGGGATCACGCTCATCGGCGCGGTGTTCTTCGTAGCTCATCTCAGGTATGGAATCATTGTGAGCATTAGGCAGTAATCTGACGTGCAGGACATTACTTGATCTTCTAAAACCGTCTATCAATGCTGCAGGAGGAGCAAGGGGATAAGCTTTACAACAATTTTGCCTTCACTTTCTGAAAAATCAATTCAGAGCGACTCAAGGGCGAAGAATGTAGACAACGGAAAGACAACCGAGGTGTATCCAGGCGGATGGCTCAAGGTTTGACAGGAGGGACATGCCGAATAATCGGGCACAATTTGAAAGGTTATGTCTGATGTAAATTCATATCTACCGTACTGAAGGAGCGATATATACCAGCAGTATCGTAATTTGGTTATAGAGCTGTGTCAAGTGACCTAAAGTTAAATGTGTTATATATTACCGTTCTTTCCATGTAAAGAATTGTATAGCTTATTTATCACTGTTCATAATTCAGAGCAACTTTCTACTAGCTTCAGGCTGCGTTGTCATGGAGGTGAAATATGTCCAACCTTTTGAACTAGCTTTTGCTTACTTTCTTGTTTGGTTAACCAACTTTTTTTGTTTTAGTGGCTATTTTTCACAGCAGATTAATACGGTTTTGTCAATTCTGAGTCGTCAAGGCCTCCTTTGGTTCATATGGTAGGAATATCATAGGAATAGGAAACTTGCAGGAAATGAGATGTCATGTCGTGTTGTATGGATCGTTTATTTGGTGGTCGTTGCTTTATATATAAAGCGGAGCGAAAGCCTTTTTCGATAATGGGATGTCATGTATCTCAAAACCTATAAATAGAAATAGGAAAGAGATGTCCTTTGGTTCACTTCATATGATTTTTTTCATTGAGTTTACGCTAATGTTTATTTTTCTATGAAATTGTCGAGGATAGAAAGAATTCCTTGATAGGAATAGCATTCAACTCCTACAAACCAAAGGACTCTTTTGCTATAAAAGAGATGTCCTTTGGTTCACATCATATGATAGGAATGAGATTCTTTTGCTATAAAATTCCTACAAAATTCCTCCAAACCAAATGACCTCAGTTTTTATTATGTCTGTGTTAACATCTTGAGCTGTCTGATGTGTCGGTGTTCATTTGTACAGAGGGTATAGAGAATTTTGTATTTTTTGCGAAAAGGCCAAATGCCATGTATTATATGTTAAGTAGCACACGCCCTTACGAAAACACCTTTATAGAAATTGAAAAATACCTCCTAATCCTTAGGGGTGTCGAAATCTTCTTCCTCCCGCATCCACCGGTAGTACTCAGCACTCGGTGAGCAAAGCTTGTTGCCGGTTTTTGGTCTTCGTCTCAACAGAGCAAACTTGTTGAAACTCAGAAGCTCATAGAACCAATAGCCAAGAAGTCGTCAATGTAGACCAAAAGACGTCTATGGCCATAATCTACATCGGAAAAAGGGCATCTAGAATGCCTCTGCTTCCTACTATAAAACACCTTATTCAAGGATGAGTAAAAACTTTACCGAGCGGTAAGTCTGGTTAGCAATCTCAAATCTTGAAATTGATATATGCAATCGTACTTCACATGACGAGTAAAAAGTTATTGCACCTGATCTGTTTGGTCTCCGTCTCAATGGAGCAAACTTGTTGAAACTCATAAGCTTATAGAAACAGTAGCCAGGAAGTCGTCAATGTAGACCAGAAGAGGTTGGCGGCTACAATCTACATAGCAAATCACTCCACTAAAAAAGGGAACATCGGAGGGGGCATGTAAAATGCGTCCGCTTCCTACTATAAAACACGGATTGAGCTTCGGTGCCTTAAAGGCACCTACCTTTGGGTCTATGACAGGTGGGCCAGCCACCTGCTAGGCCCATCTGTCATAGGCCCAAAGGCAGGTGCCTTAAGGCACTGAAGCAGCATCCATAAAACACCTTATTCAATGATGAGTAAAGTGTTATTGCACCTAATCTGCTTGGTGACCAAAGGTTCAGCCAGGCGGAGTTGGGGAACACAAATCTCACAAGAGCCCCGATCAGGCCAAGGTTGGCCAACCTGCATAGGCTGAAACTAGAGCCGGAGAACCAAAATACACATCTACGTTGTCCGCTTTGCAGGACAATGTCATCGAGACAAACCTATAGAAGAAAAAACCAGACCCGAAGAACCAGATATGAATGCACATGATCGTTCACATGCATCCTGATGATACAAGGAAGCACCACCTGAACAAGGACGAGGCGGGGATACCTTATTCCACGTCGACGATGACACCATTGTCTTTCCACTGCCAATTTAAATGTATTTTTAACCCTACCACCATCGGATTGAAGCCCTGGGGCCCTCGCCCCCTCCCATCGCCGGAGGGACAGATGGAGGGAGAGGGGCTCGTGCCTCTCGGGAGTTAAGGCGAAGATGAGCCGCTGCCTGCTCCTAGTTCACGGGAGCAAGGAGGAAAGAACGATTTGTTTCTGAACGCGTGAAGTGGATGGTTATTGAAGGGTAGAGAGAATTTTGAGTAGATTAGGAGGTTAATACTGTTGGGGAATGCAGTAATTTCAAAATTTTCCTACGCGCACGCAAGATCATGGTGATGCATCGCAACGAGAGGGGAGAGTGTTGTCTACGTACCCACGCAGACCGACTACGGAAGCGTTGACGCAACGTAGAGGAAGTAGTCGTACGTTTTCCCGATCCGACCGATCCAAGCACCGTTACTCCGGCACCTCCGAGTTCTTAGCACACGTACAGCTCGATGACGATCCCCGGGCTCCGACCAGCAAAGCGTCGGGAAGGAGTTCTGTCAGCACGACGGCGTGGTGACGATCTTGATGTTCTACCGTCACAGGGCTTCGCCTAAGCACTGCTACAATATAATCGAGGTGGAATATGGTGGCAGGGGGCACCGTACACGGCTAAGGAACGATCTCAATGATCAACTTGTGTGTCTAGGGGTGTCCCCTGCCTCCGTATATAAAGGATCCAAGGGGAGGGGCTGGCCGGCCAAGGGGGGCGCGCCAGGAGAGTCCTACTCCTCTGGGAGTAGGATTCCCCCCCCCCCAATCCTAATTGGAATAGGACTCCTTGAGGGGGGGAAGAGAGAGAGGGGGGCCAGCCACCTCTCCTAGTCCTAATAGGACTAGGGGAGGGGGGAGGCGCGCGGCCACCTTGGGCTGCCCCTTTCTCCTTTCCACTAAAGCCCACTAAGGCCCATATAGCTCCCGGGGGGTTCCGGTAACCTCCCGATACTCCGGTAAAATCCCGATTTCACCCGGAACACTTCCGATATCAAAACATAGGCTTCCAATATATCAATCTTTATGTCTCGACCATTTCGAGACTCCTCATCATGTCCGTGATCACATCCGGGACTCCGAACTAACTTCGGTACATCAAAAAACTGTCATCGTAACGTTAAGCGTGCGGACCCTATGGTTCGAGAACAATGTAGACATGACCGAGACACGTCTCCGGTCAATAACCAATAGCGGGACCTGGATGCCCATATTGGCTCCTACATATTCTACGAAGATCTTTATCGGTCAGACCGCATAACAACATACGTTGTTCCCTTTGTCATCGGTATGTTACTTGCCCGAGATTCGATCGTCGGTATCCAATACCTAGTTCAATCTCGTTACCGGCAAGTCTCTTTACTCGTTCCGTAATACATCATCTCGCAATTAACTCATTAGTTTCAATGCTTGCAAGGCTTATGTGATGTGCATTACCGAGAGGGCCCAGAGATACCTCTCCGACAATCGGAGTGACAAATCCTAATCTCGAAATACGCCAACCCAACATCTACCTTTGGAGACACCTGTAGAGCTCCTTTATAATCACCCAGTTACGTTGTGACGTTTGGTAGCACACAAAGTGTTCCTCTGGTAAACGGGAGTTGCATAATCTCATAGTCATAGGAACATGTATAAGTCATGAAGAAAGCAACAGCAACATACTAAACGATCGGGTGCTAAGCTAATGAAATGGGTCATGTCAATCAGATCATTCAACTAATGATGTGACCTCGTTAGTCAAATAACAACACCTTGTTCATGGTTAGGAAACATAACCATCTTTGATTAACGAGCTAGTCAAGTAGAGGCATACTAGTGACATTAAGTTTGTCTATGTATTCACACATGTATTATGTTTCCGGTTAATACAATTCTAGCATGAATAATAAACATTTATCATGATATAAGGAAATAAATAATAACTTTATTATTGCCTCTAGGGCATATTTCCTTCAAATACCATCGACTTGAATGTAAAACAAATTTAGTTGACATAAAACAAATTAAGAATTCAACATTGTTTAGCGATTGGGAACATGGGATCTTGCATCGTGGACTGCCCACTTAGCAGATATACGCCCAGTTACACACCGAAACGTTGTGATCATGATTAATACTGCCATCACTGGTTAGTGAATCTACTCATTGATTATCGCTATCATTTGCGTCACTTCAAAATGACCAACATAGACATAGAGAGGGGGTGGGGGGTTAATAGGTAACCTACAAATTTGACTTGGATTATTAGCAAGTTAGGCTTTGCTGAATATGAAATGTGAGCCTAACAATACTAAGGTGAGATAAATAACGCATATGATGCTTGCAAGGTCAACGGACCAAGGTACTAATACAAGTAAATAAGCTAGGGTCAGGGATAACCAAAAACCGTGGAGGCGAAGATGTATCCCGATGTTCACCCTCTTGAAGGGGAGATAGTCACCGTTCGAGAGGTGGGAGCTCCACAACCAACCAAGACCATAGAGTGTTGCCGAAACTGAAAAGGTTAAAAGTAATTTTGAAATATTTGGGGATTCGTGCTAGAGGTAATATGCTCAAATGAAAAAAAATACTGATTGGTAGAATTGGAAAATCTAAAAATGTTAAATTCAACCTTTGTCCGGGGAATAATATGCAACAAAAGGTTTTGTGGAGGATACCTTGTTGCACATATATGATGAAGAAGAAAAATACTAGCAGATAGATCCAGTGAAAGATGACTGCTGCATGGAGATGCCAGTGTTGGTTCTTTCACGAATCGCAAATGATAGAAAGAGTTGGTAAAATGGCAATGACGTGTTACAGGGGCCGAGCAAATTCTTGCTCATGCTACTAATTTTACTGGTCTCTATTTTGTCCCCGTGAAGCCAATAATGTGAGACTACATGACGAAGAGTGGGGAAATGATTAGAGGTCAAACGAGTTGGACAATACTGAGTTGGACGAGCCTTTTATTGAGCAACATATTAGATTTGCTTTTATAAGATGGTCAACAACAGGACTCATGGGCTAGATGGATTCCTCGCGAATTATATCAAAAGTGATGCAGCCATAACCCTGTTGTTCGGCTGATGGGGGGCAAAGCTAAGGCTAGTCGGCACTAAACTGAATTCAGAGCAAAATGCAAAGGGAGAACAAAATAATGAAACCGACAAAAGGCTAACTCTTGCCATTGCATAAAGACTTGAAAAGTTTCTATGTGAGGGCCCGGACCTGGGTAATCTGGTCAGCTGTTTCCCTCTACTCTTTCGCACTAGTCGCAACACACCATAGAGGGGTCTGCCGAATTCTACTTCGTCAGCCCATGTGCGGGGTGGGGGTGCCCTAGTTTATTTTCCTATTTAAATATTTTTTCTAATTTCAAAAATTGGTCACCAAGTTTAAAAATGGTCACAAATTCAAAAAATTATTTGTAATTTCAAAAAATGTTCCAAAATTTTAAAAACCGTAGATTCTATAAAATGCTCATGAATTTTAAAAATATTCCTGAATTTAAAAAATATTATTGGATTTTGAAAAATATTCCAAAATTTTAAAATATTCCCATATTTAAAAAATATTTGAAAAAACATTCACCTAATTAAAAATGAAAAAATAATTAAAATAAAAAGGAATGAACATATTTGGGCCTGATCTTATATGGTTAAAGAGGCAACTGCACGCAGCTTTTCCTTTGGGGAATTGGGCTTCCCATTTGTGCCGACATTGACGACAACCGGCTTCGCGCTCGGCCCAGTCAAAGCCTATACCAAACCCCCTCTCTCTTCCCGTCCTCCTCCTCTCTCCATACTTCCGCTCTCCACGGTTCGTTCCCCTCGCAGCCGAAACCCTAGCCGCCGCCGCCGCCGATCACCGCGAGCAGGCTCAGATGGGAGGCAAGTGCCCACACCGCAAGGTCAAGAAGCGCCGTCTCAACTGCAAGCAGGTGCGCCGCGGAAAGTTCCTCGTCAAAGCCGACGACGCCGTCTACGACGAGCTCGTCAAGCTGGCCGACCAGGGCAAGGACTCCGAGGGCAAGGCGCTGCCCGTCGACGAGGACCTCCCTGGCATGGGCCAGTTCTACTGCCTCCACTGCGAGTATGCCTCCCAACTCTACCACTTTTTCTGCTTCGATTTCATCCATCAGTTTCAAGCACAAATTTGATGGTCCTATTTACACGCTGTTACAAAGATAGTACGGCGTTTTTGGGTCAATTAGGATGCGATAAGCTGCATATATTGTGAAGTAGTAGTAGTATGTTGCTGCACATATGATACGGGAAGCTGTAACATCTGTGTCTGAATACTTGGGGATCTGTGGGTTGTTTTGACAGTGCCTTAATTGAATCAAGATGGGTAGGTAGGCAACTGTACTTGTGAATCATTGTATCACACTATGATTTGTTCTGTGCCTGTGAGGAACTTCATTTCTCAGTTTCTAGCAACTGGAACGCAATTCAAGTTCCTTCTGATTATTTAGTGCTTGTTCTGTTGGTGGCTGCAGTCGGTACTTCGCGGATGAGACAGTGAAGGAGGATCACTACCGCTCAAAGCGCCACAAGAAAAGGTAATCCCCTTGTTCTGAGTGAACTTGTTAAAGCTTCCGTTCAGTGTTATATTATGCACCAGAACTCCCTGAGCTGGTGCACTTGCGTCGATGCCCGCATCCAATACCAGTCTGAGAATCAGATTTGGAGAGATAATTTTAATATGCTGGATCCCACAGCCACGTCTCCTGTGCAGCACACTTGCATATGACGTCCCTTTCCTCTCTCATGACATGCACTGTGTTGGTGATTGCCATCAATCAAGAGAAACCTAATACATGCACTATGTTGCATGCTGCTATAGCTGAACAAAGGAGACTCTGGTCTAAATTCTCTCGCACGTTATTGGTGAAGTAACTCTTTATTTGAATCACGTGTAAGTTTTAGATGTTCCCAAATGATAAGTCCCACACGTGTGGCACGAATCAATCCGACCCTGATGTTTTTTACAACTAAAGTTGACATCCAAAAACAAAAAACAAACCCCAAAAAACTGAAACTTGTCATCCGAAAAGAAAGTTGCCATCCTCGCGTCACTAAACTTGCCATAAAAAACGATCGCAGTTGCCATGTGTTTGTGCCAATTTTATTGTGTTAATGTAATACAGTTGCGGAAGTCAGAACATTGGCCAGTGTTTATTAAGAATTTTAGACTGATGAAAGACCTTTAATTCTGCTGGATTTGATTCATAGACATAAGCAGGCTCATAGCTCAAACATATTTCTGATTCTCCACGAATAACTTGCTTGAAAGAAACATACGAAGCTGTAGAAGGATCTTGATGTGTGTAAGTGGGCATTGTATTAGTCTCCTATCTAATCACTGCCTTTTGATTCATGTAGGGTCAAGCAGTTGTCTGGACCAGCCCCACACACGCAAATAGATGCCGATCTCGCTGGTGGAATGGGAATGCCGGACAACGGCTTGAAGCTCATGTCTTCCTGAACTTTGTGATCGTTGTTTGATGTTTTTATTGCTCCTGCTATACATCTGTTCCAACTTTGCTTGATTTGTAACTTGCAAATAGTTAGATTATACATTTATGTATCTCCCTCATGCTTGCCAGCATTTATCTAAATTGAGAACGAGTTACCTATCTGCGTCTGGGACGGAATGTCAATGATTTAGCAGCAGATTATGTACTATGAATTGGAACTCCATAGTGGTATTCTCATCAGCTTGAATACAATCTATCTGTGAGCCCTTTATCGGTTAGGTTAATTTCTGTGTGCTGTCAGCAGACAAGTACAAATTGTAGTAGGCTCTCCTTTTCTGTAGAGATTTCTTGCGTTATCTATATATGCTTGTAGCTCGTTGCCCTGGCAGCAGGCAGTGCCAATGCATTTCATAGGTCCATTGTTCTGGCGAGGCGGTGCCATTAGAGCAACTCCACCGCGTCGACCCAAATGGACGGTGATTTTGTTTGCTTTTTGTTCATTTGAATTGTCCGTCCTGTTTATAATCTGGGTTGGCAGTGCGTCCAACGTGCCGACCCATATTTACTCGTGTGGTTGGCTTGTTGTCGTTTTTGAACAAATATACACACATTTTACATAGTTTCACAAGAAAACAAAAATAGCATAGTTTCACAATCAAATAAATTTAGCATAGTTTACAAGCCGAATAAAAATTAAATTGTCTTAGATACATTTAAAAAAAATTATACATCTATTGGTTGCCAACATGAGCCCACATATGCTCAACCAAATCATTTTGTAGCTGCATTTGAGTTTCCCCCTCACTCATTTCATGATGAAATTAAGTGAACTATGCAAACGTTGCCGCACCTCCTCCATGCTTAGGCACGTCATTCTCACCCTGAAACTGAAATCCTTATCATAAATACGTTTCGAGCGCTCATCCTCTACGATCATATTGTGCATGATTACACAAGCAGTCATCACCTCCCACAACTTCTTGGTGCTCCAAGTTCTAGCAGAATACCAAATGATGCCCCGTCGAGATTGCAGCACACCAAACGCACACTCCACATCCTTTCTAGCACTCTCTTGCTCTTGGGAAAATCTCTTCCTCTTCTCACCGACAGAGTTGGAGATTGTCTTAACAATGGTGGTCCATTGAGGATAGATACTGTCACCTAGGTAGTAACCTTTGTTGTAGTTGTGGCAGTTGATGTTAACATTGACTGGTGGGCTGTTACCTTCGGCAAGCCTTATAAACACCGACGAGCGTTGAAGCGCGTTGATATCATTGTGCGATCTGACCATGCCAAAGAAAGAGTGTCAGATCCAGAGATCTTGTGAGGCCACTGCCTCAAGTATGACAGTGCAAGCCCTGACATGGCCCCTATACTGCCCTTGTCAAGCAGAAGGGCAGTTCTTCCACTTCCAGTGCATGCAGTCTATGTTGCCAAGCATCTCTGGAAAGCCCCTGCTGGCATTCACCGCCAACAAGCAGGCTGTATCTTCAACAGTCGGCTCTCTTAAGTACTTAGCGTCAAACACAGCAATCACAGCCTTGTACAACTTGTACATGGACTCTAGGCATGTAGACTCGCTCATATGGACGTACTCATTAATGAGATCACCAGGCATTCCGTATGCAAGCATCCGGATGGCTGCAGTGCATTTCTAATAAGACGAGAAGCCAATCTTTCCAAGGGCATCTTCTTTGCACTCGAAATAATTATCGTATCCAACCACCCCCTCTTTAATACGGTTGAAAACATGCCTAGCCATACGGAAACGCCGCCGGAATTTCTGACATTTGAACAGCGAGTTGGTTGTGTCAAAGTAGTCCTTCCAAAGAAGGACATGACCGCTCTCTCGGTTGTGATTTAACGCCGGAATGTGCCCCGAGATCGAGCCTCGGAGCAACGGCCGCTGCCTATTAAGGTGGTCATGGACCGACACGGCAGCCAACATCTCCTCATCATCAGATGAGGAATCGTCGGAGTCGCACAGAAAATTGTGAAAAAGGAACTTGTCGGCGGAGTCCATTTTGTACCTTGAGGCAAACTGTCGAATAGCTTGCGAGCGTCGACGAAGAAGCTGGCCGGTGAAGAGATGCGCGCCTCCCCTGGACCAGGTGGCTGGCCTGGCGGAGTTTGACGAGTGTGGCGACGTCTGGTGAGCACGGCGGCGTCGGATGAAGAAGCTAGCCGATGTCGGCGGGGTGACTCCGTGCTCGCGACGACGTCGGAATGGGGGTGGGAAGCTGCGGTGGCCCGACGTTGGTGGTGGCGGTATGTGGGGGAGGTGTGGAGGTGCGGACTGCTAGCCGAGACACCAAAACTGGGCGGCGACGACGACAAGGTAGGGCGAGCGAGGGCTTGGGTGAAAGAGAACGACCAATGTGCCACCGACTGGCGGGCCAGGGGGAGGAGTAGACGCGCGTCGCGCGCGTCCGCTTCGTGTCCGCGCCGATGCAAATCAGGCTCAAATCTGGACCAGGTCGGCTGGCGGACGAAAAGCGGACCCACGTCCGTTTGGGTTGGCGTGTTGGGCCGACTTTTCTGTCCACGACGACCCAAATAGACCCGCATGAAAGAAATGGGTCGGCGCGTTGGAGTTGCTCTTACGACCCGCCCACAAGAAAGAGAAGCCTACCCTGGTCCCACAAAAACAACTGCACACACCACCAAGGAGAGGATGCTGCTGCGGTGCAACCAGCCAAACTACCCCTTTTTTTCTGTGAAACACATGCTTTACTGCTTAAACACGAGAATTACAGGAAGGTTGAATACAACCTAGAAGAAAAGAGGGTATATAGCTAACCCATAAACATTTTCTACTATCCTCGCTAGCCTGACTGGCACATCTATGCGCAGCTATGTTTGCTTCCCGGTTTACATGCACGAGAACGGAGGAATCAAAACCGGAGCTCACCTCCTCGACCTCATAGCAAATGGAAGCAATATCCGCCCTCTCAAAATTTGCAACATTGATCATCCGAACAACCTCCTGCGCATCACTCTCGAGGATAACCTTGCGGAAGCCGAGATCCATTGCTAAACGGATACCATCCCGAATCGCGGAGGCTTCCATGAACCTTGCATTGCGCGTACCGGTACCAAATAGCCTGAGCTCGGATTAACTCACCATTGTGGTTTCGAATCACCACTCATGTGCCTCCATGAGCAAAGTTTCCTGAATAGCTGGCGTCAACATTCACCTTGATAAAAGGTTTCCTTTGGTGGTAACCGGCTCGTATTCTCTCTCGGCATTCGGTGCTTCTTCACTCCTTTCAATGTAGCAAAGTAAATAGCATAAAACTACTACTTTACAGGATAGGATTTCAAAAAACTATCGGATTTTAATTTTTCTTAGATAATTACCAAATGGGTGGTCGGCTGTTCCAAAAAACCCAAATCGTCGAGTCATTTAAAGTTGATCGCGATTATGATAGGTCGGGTCCGCACCGTTGATCGCGATTATGATAGGTCGGGTCCGCACCTAAATGAACCGTCCGGTTGATCGTTTGGTTGACGTTAACTTCCAAGTGGGGCCTACATGCCAGTGTCTGTACCCCATATTCAAATAAAGAATTCTTCAATCCCCCGGTTCTTTTCCAAATGTACAAATATGTCCTAACTTTTACAAAATAGCCCCTATAAACATTTCTAAAAAGCAATCGGGTCCCTGCTGTTTTTCTGAAAAAGCAATCGGATCCCTGTAGTTTTTCCTAAAAAACCGATCGGGTCCCTGTTCATGGTTGCCGCCGCGCCATGCCGTGCTCCATGCCGACGCCACACACCTGCAGGACGCCCTCTCCTGCTCCTTGGTCGCAGAGATGGCCTCTACCGCTGCTCCTTGGAGTGAAAGCAGGGACGGCGATGCGGAAGGGGTTGCTGAAGAAGCCAAGCAGCTGGGGCGGGTGGAACACCTGGAAGCGATGGCGGAAGGCGGGGGACGAACGGACGGCGCAGAGGAAGGTGCGGCAGGCGAGGGTGGCGCGGACGAGGCTCGCGAGGGAGGGGAGGCAGAGGAAGATCTCGTGCACGAGGTAATCGCCGATGGCAGCGATGGTGGTGGCCGCTGGTTCATGCTTCGTTGCCGCTGGCTAGTAGCTTCCGGCGGTGATGAGCTGGTGGCTTCCAGCGGCGGAGGAGAGAGGGAGGTCGGGGAGGGTTGTCGCTGGCTCTGGAGGGGGGTTCTCATGCTCGAGAGAGAACACTGACACGTGGGCTCCATTTGTAAGTTAACGGTCAAACAAACAATTCATTTAGGTGCGGGCTCGGCCTGTCATAATCATAATTAATCTTAAAGTACTTGACGATTTGGGTTTTTTGAAACAGCCAACCACCTATTTGGTAGTTATTTGAGAAAGTTAGAATCCGGTAGTTTTTTCGAATCCTAGCCTGTAAAGTACTCCCTCCGTCCGAAAATACTTGTCCTCGAAATGGTTGTATCTAGACTTATTTTAGTAATAAATACATCCATTTACAACTATTTTAGTAATAAATACATCCATTTTGAGGGAGTACTAGTTTTATGCTATTTACTCAATGTAGCAAGATCCTGAATAATATCAATTGCCCATGGGAAGCAGCACGTTAGGGCATCTCTAGCCGTTGGCCCCCCAGGGGGCGCCTAAAATCGCAGCCTGGGGGTGAGCCGGCGCAAAAATTGGGCCTGGGGCCGAGTTGGTCCCCAGCCGCCGGCCCCAGGGCCGCCCCCGGCACGTTTTAAAATAAAAGAAGTTCGGCAAAGTTTGGCTTAATCACGATAAAATTCGGCCAAACACGATAAATTTCGGCACATTTCGGCGAAGTTCGTGTATTTTCATTAGATAGCACATATACATAAACTAATCTAAAGGAAAAACTGGCTGAAGTCGCCGCCGTCGCCGCCATCGCCGCCATCGTCGTCGTCGGCCTTCTCCTCCTTGACGCGGGCGCCCCTGCTGGACCCCTGCCCGGCGTCGCCATGGCGGACTGGTGGCGGCGCATCGTCGTCGTCGTCGTCGCTGTCGCAGATGACGACGACTCCGCCTTCATCGCGGCCGCGTCGACGTTCCGCGAAGCAAAGCAGGGCGGCGCGCTGGCGCTCCTTCGCCTTCTCCAGGCGCTCCTTCTCCATCGCCATGGAGTCCCTACGCGCCCATTCCAGGGCCACTTCGTCGTCGTCGAGCTCTGTCGTCACCGGCGCGGCCGACTCCTTCTTCACCGGCGCGAGCCCCGGCTCCGTCTTTGGCTTGACGAAGCGCGGAGGAGGAGCCGACGAGGAGGCGCGCCGGCCGCCCTCGTTGATGACGATGTCGGCGCTGCGGGTGCGCCGGCTGAGCGGCGTCTTCGCCGCGGGATCGGCCTTGACGCCGAGAAGGGCCGGAGTGCCGGAGGAGTGCGATGAAGATCGGGAGGAGGAAGAAGAGGAGGAGGACCCGAACCTCCTTGGCGCCCATGGCCCGACGCGTCGGTGCTGCGCCGGGGCGGCCGCCCTCGCTGGGTACGCCAACGGCGGGTTGTTGCCGCCCTCGAGGTACGTCAGCACGCCCTCGAGTGTGCGGCCGGGGACGCCGCACCACAGGTGGCGCCCCTCGCTGTTCTACCGGCCGCCAACCACCGGCGCGCCGTTGATGGACGCCAAGTGCTGCTGCTGGCGGCGCTCGAAATACGCCGCCCAAGCCGCGTTGAAAGGATCGATATGGTTGACTAGAGGGGGGGTGAATAGGCAACTAACAATTTTTAGCTTTTCTTTAACAAGTTAAACTTTGCATCAAAATAGGTTGTCTAGAAATGCAACTAGGTGAGCAACCTATATGATGCAACGAGGATAGGTACACAAGCAAGCAAGAGATATGAAACAAGTAAGCTTGCTTAAATAAAGGCACGAGATAACCAAGAGTGGAGACGGTGGAGACGAGGATGTGTTGCCGAAGTTCCTTCCCTTTGAGAGGAAGTACGTCTCCGTTGGAGCGGTGTGGAGGCACAATGCTCTCCAAGAAGCCACTAGAGCCACCGTATTCTCCTCACACCCTCACACAATGCGAGATGCCGTGATTTCACTATTGGTGCCCTTGAAGGCGGCTACCGAACCTTTACAAATAAGGTTGGGGCTCTCTCCACAACTTAATTGGAGGCTTCCAACAAAACCACGAAGCTTCACCACAATGGAATATGGCTCCGAGGTGACCTCAATGTCTAGGGTGCTCAAACACCCAAGAGTAACAAAATACACACAAGAAAGTATGGGGGAACCAAATATCCTTTGGTGGAAGTGTAGATCTAGGTCTCCTCCTTCAATCCCTAGCAAATCAACAAGTTTGAGTGGCTAGAGAGAGAGATCGGGCAAGAGAGCTTGAAGGGTATCAATGGTGGAGTGAGAGAGGTCAAAGGTGGAAGAGGTAGGTGGGAGAAGCTCCCTTATATAGTCACCCTCAATTTCCAACCGTTACTGCGAATTTAGCACTGCAACGGTACAACCGGTCCTCGTCCCGGTACAACCGGGACTCACGGTGTATCTGCAGAACCCTACCAAGTGGTACAACCGGACCAAGGGGGCGGTAGTACCGGCTAAAAAAAATAACCGGACTAACCGCCTGGCCACCGCATAATCACCGCATCAAAACAGGAGCTTGACCGGTACTTGGGCGGTGCCTAGCCGGAACAACCGTATGGCCTTGAGCTCTTGGGTGGCTAAGTCCTGAGCGGAAGAACCGCTCGGACCACCGATGGTACCGGTCATCGTGGAACTATCGGACCAACCGGGCCACTACCGCCCAAGAACCGCATCAAACCAGAAGCGAGAGCGGTACTTGAGCGGTGCATGGACGGAACCACCGCCCCAGCTGTTGCAGAGCATGGTGGCGGTACCACCGCCCGGAGGCAGCGGTACAACCGCTCGAGCACAGCTGGTGAGCGACAAGACCCAGCGGTACAACCGCTCCAGAGAGCGGTACAACCGCTGGGCAGAAAAAGTGAGCAGAAAAGAAAAGAGGGGAAGAGGCAAGGAAAAACTCTCTCTCTCACACACACCTGAGGAAGGCAAAGAGAGGGTGAGAAAAGTGTACGTGAACTGATTCCCCCAGAGCTTCCTAATGAGGATTCCCTCTTGATAGTACGGGTACTCTACGACCAAAGAAAATAAATCCGTAGAGGACACGTCTTCGATCTTTTCCTTCGAGAGGTAATAGCAATCCGATGTAAGCCTAAGCATCGAGAACCTGAAACATAAAGCACACGTTTAGACCACCAAGGGTTGTCATCATCATCCAAAACATAAAGTTGGGAAATGCCCTTTCAATCTCCCCCTTTTTGGTGGATGATGACAACAACACGATTTGCAAGAGATAAGTCAATGAAATCTAGACGGAACTCCCGCTGAATGTGTGCCCCAACAAGTACTAGCTGTTATAAAGCATGAGCACACTTTCAGGACTAGACTCCCCCTAGATTTTATAGACTCATCACTCTGAGCTCAAAAGGATAGACAATATAATACTTAGAGGCAATAATAACGATAAAGACCTACGAACAGAAAGGTAAATGGAGTAGCAAGTCTCACACACAGCACGGAACGAACCAAGTCCACAAGCAAACACAAAACACGAGAACAAGAGAAAACAACCCAAGCAAATCCTCGAGACCTATAGAACCCTCTCCCCCTTTGGCATCAAGACACCAAAAAGGAAAAGAGCGAAGCTAGCGACCCAAAGCTCAGGCGTCCTCCTCTGACTCCTCAGTCGCATCTGGATCTTCATCATTAGAGTCGTCATCGTCATCGTGATCAGATTCTTCCATGGCATTGTCCGCTGCTGCAAACGAGGATGATGGCTGGGGAGGGGCTTCATCATCAGTCCAGGTGCTATGGGTAGAGATCCAACGCTCCTCTGGGGTGATGCTCTTCTCAGAGCCACTCTGAACCTGCATGTTGAGGTGCTTCATCATTGCAATTTGGCGACACCATGCAAGCTTCTCATTGACATGTGCCTCATACATCTTCTTCTGGATGTCAGCCCGCAGACAAAAGGTCTTCTTCACTTTGGCAGTAAGTTTGGCCACCCACGAAGGCTTGGCCCCTGGCTCCAGCTCAAAGTCCTCATCGTCAGAAGTAGCATAGACATCCTCAGGAGCATGTTCAGGGAAGCGAGGCTCGGCATGCTTCTTCTTCTTAAGGAGCTTGACCTCATGAACAGTGAGGTTGTCGGGAGAAGTGAGAAGCTCTCCAGGACGACGAACAGCCCACACAGAGTTCAGAAAGCACATGACAAATGGAGCGTAGATTGGGACTTTACGGTAGATGACCATGTTGTACATCTCATGCCACAGCCAATTGGACACATCAAACGTTGCCCCTGTCTCCATCATGGTCTTCATAGCAACCATCAAATCAACTAGATAGCCATGAATCTCATCTTGATTGCCCACCTTGGGCAAGAGCACATTGCGGAACACTCGGTGCATGATGTCATAGACCTTCTCCAAATCCTTGGATTCTCCAATAATCCCAAGGCCCCTAATGTACAGAGGGGCAAGCTTTTCCTTAGGCATGGACTCAGGAAAATCATGAGGGCGAATGCCACCCCTTCCTTGCAGACCGGTATCCTCGTACCCAATAGCATTGCAGAAAGCCCTCCAGAAAACATGAAACAATTCATCGCGACACATGAAGGTGAGAGTGCGCGCATCATCTTCTCCAAAATGAACCGTGGCATAGAACTGATGCATAAGTTGAACATCAAAGTCACAGTTGACTGACATGATCTTGACAAGATCAAACTCCTCGCAGAGAGCTAGTGCCTCACCAAAATACTCCATGTTGTTTCTCCAATGATCAAAATCAATTGTCCACTGCTTGGCATATCTGTTCTTGTTGTGCTCAAAGAGTTCATGAACAATCCACACTTGCATCTCATTCCGGAACTGAACAGTGGTCCAACGGGGAGCAATGGGAACCTCATACGGATTCTTTGAGCGGTAGGCTTCCCAATCCTTGGCTTTCCAACGATGCAACGGCATGACAACACGTTGCTTAGCAGCTGCAGACTTTTCACGGCGAGTGGGCTTGGTGGGAATCACAACTTCTTCATCATCTGACACAACCGGGCGCAAGGTCCTTCGTGCCCTCTTCTTGGTCTTGCGAGGAGCAGAGCGAGAACTAGAGCCACCTGAACACACACACGAAAAGAACACACAAAAACCCAACAAGGATGAGAGGATTGCACCCACTAGCAGAAAAGGAACAAGTTGCAACAACAGAGAAGATAGAACAGTGCTTAGTGGTTGATATACTCTGGTTGTACCGGATCTTCTGCCGGTAGTACCGCTCCAGCGGTTGTACCGCCCGTAGGGGCGGTAGAACCGCTGACAGTGGCACTACCATGGAAGATAGATCTAACCGAGGCATATGAATCACACAAGTAATATTCCGAATTCTAAGTGCTGCAAACAAGACATGAGGCTAACAAAGAACTCTTCTAAGCCATAGATCAAACACTAAACGCGGAAAGATGGGTAAAGCCCTAGGCAAGGAATGACCCTAACCAAAAACTAGAGGCAAAGAACACGAGGCATTACCACCATCCATGGGAAGAGATCGGAAGGCCTCCACGGAGAGAATCCACGGAGAGCCAAGGATCCGAAGCGCGAGACGCACTCCAAGGCAGGGGTAGAGATGGCCGGCGGCTAGGGCAAGAAAAAGAGGAACGAGGACGAAGGGAAAAAGACAACCCTTCAGTCCCGTCGAGATATATATATATAGGCCCGTACGCACGCCCCGGTAGAACCGCTTAGGGGAGCGGTTGTACCGCTCATCCGGTACAGACCGGTGGATGGAGGCGGTACTTCCGATGCCTGGAAGGCAGCGGTAGTACCGCACGGCAACAACTGGTAGTACCGGACGTGGGTTACCGTGGGATTGTGCGGTGGAACCGCCAAAGTACCGAATGGAAACCCTTGGGATGGCACAACCCGGTACCAGCGGTAGAACCGCTCGTGGTACCGGTTGTACCGCCCGACCACCCAAGCCCAAACCAAGATCAAATGAGTGCAATCCGGAGGGAGGAAGAAGGGGCACAAAGACAGGAGAGAAACAACACCCTAGGAGAACCTAACACAAAGAGCAAAGAGAGTAAGAGAGAAAACAACATGAGAACAGCAAGGCTAACTCCAACTCCCCGAAGAGAGGACGGTGGCCGAGGCCACCTATGTTTGAGTCAATTGGTATGGCACCGCGAAGAATTATCCTTGGGTCCATGACCAAAACTCGTCTTTGAAGCACAAGTACCATCAAATATGGCTAATGTGAAAGACACAATCAATTTATGCATAATGGGGGGAGGGAGAGTTCATTGAGAGAACAACACTCCCCCTATGTCCATGCCTACACCTAAACTAGACAGCAAGTTGAGCGTGGTAGGGTGTGCAAGGGTTCAAGCCACATTGCTCGAATCAATGATATTTAGCTTATGCCTTAACTCGCGAAATCTTGCTTCATCCAAGGGCTTCGTGAAAATATCTGCAAGGTTGTCATGAGTGTTGACATAGTTGAGCTCGATCTCTCCTCGTCTAATGTGATCCCGGATGAAGTGATACCGGATCTCAATATGCTTCGTCTTGAAATGTTGCACCGGATTGAGAGAGATCTTGATGGCACTTTCATTGTCGCACCAAAGAGGCACTTTGTCACAAGTGAGACCGTAATCCTTTAAAGTTTGCCTCATCCATAGGAGTTGAGCACAACAACTACCGGCGGCAACGTACTCCGCCTCAGTGGACGAGAGAGACACACAACTTTGCTTTTTGGAAGACCAACTTACCAAAGAGCAACCAAGGAATTGGCACCCTCCAGAAGTGGACTTCCTATCCACTTTGTCTCCCGCCCAATCGGAATCCGAGTACCCTACAAGCTTGAAGTTTGATCCTCTGGGGTACCATAGGCCAAAGTTTGGGGTATGAGCCAAATATCGAAAGATTCGTTTGACCGCCACATAGTGACTTTACTTAGGTGCGGCTTGAAACCGTGCACAAATTCCCACACTCAATATGATGTCCAGTCTAGATGCACAAAGGTAAAGCAAGGATCCAATCATGGAACGATATACCTTTTGATCCACCACTTTACCATTGGGATCTAAGTCAAGTTGGCACTTGGTGGGCATTGGAGTGGAAGCCGGCTTGACGTCACTTAGCTTGAATCTCTTGAGCATGTCTTGAGTGTATTTGGATTGATTGATGAAAGTTCCTTCTCTTCTTTGCTTCAATTCGAACCCTAGAAAGAACTTCAACTCTCCCATGGAGGACATCTCGAACTTTGAGGTCATGAGAGCGGCAAATTCCTCATTGAAAGCTTTGTTAGGAGAACCAGAGATAATATCATCAACATATAATTGGCACACAAATAACTCCCCTTTGACCTTCTTAGTAAAAAGAGTGGGGTCGATTAGCCCAACTTCAAAACCACGGTCTTGTAACAACTCGGTAAGGTGGTCATACCACGCACGTGGGGCTTGTTTAAGGCCGTAGAGCGCCTTATCGAGTTGATACACATGATCGGGAAAGTAGGGATCCTCGAACCCGGGGGGTTGCTTGACGTAAACCAATTCATTAATGGGACCATTAAGAAAAGCACTCTTCACATCCATTTGTTGTAACTTAAAATTATGATGAGAAGCATATGCAATTAACAAGAGAATGGATTCAAGACGAGCAACGGGAGCAAAGGTTTCACCGTAGTCGATACCCTCGACTTGGGAGTAGCCTTGTGCTACCAAACGAGCCTTGTTGCGAATGATAATCCCATGGGCATCTTGCTTGTTCTTGAATATCCATTTGGTTCCAATGACATTGTGGTTCCCCGTTGGCCTTGGCACCAATCTCCACGCTTTGTTGCGCTCGAAGTTGTTGAGTTTGTCGTGCATGGCATTGAGCCAATCCAGATCTTCTAGCGCCTCATAGACCTTGTGGGGTTCCACACAAGAGATAAACGTGTGATGCTCACAATAATTTGCTAATTTTCTACGAGTGCTTACCCCCTTTCTTAAGCTTCCAAGCACATTCGTCATGAGATGATCCTTGTGTTAGGGAACGTAGTAATTTCAAAAAATTTCCTACGCACACGCAAGATCATGTGATGCATAGCAACGAGAGGGGGGAGTGTGATCTACATACCTAGTAGATCGACAACGGAAGCGTTTGGTTGATGTAGTCGTACGTCTTCACGGCCCGACCGATCAAGCACCGAAACTACGGCACCTCCGAGTTTTAGCACACGTTCAGCGCGATGACGACCCCCGGACTCCGATCCAGCAAAGTGTCGGGGAAGAGTTCCGTCGGCATGACGGTGTGGTGACGATCTTGATTTACTACTGCAGCAGGGCTTCGCCTAAACTCCGCTACAATATTATCGAGGACTATGGTGGCTGGGGGCGCCGCACACGGCTAAGGAAAAGATCACGTGGATCAACTTCTGTGTCTCTGGGGTGCCCCTGCCTCCGTATATAAAGGACTAAAGGGGGGAGGCTGGCCGGCCAAGGAGGGCGCGCCAGGAGAGTCCTACTCCCTCTGGGAGTAGGATTCCCCCCCAATCCTACTTGGAATAGGATTCGCGGAGGGGGGGAAAGAGAGAGAGGGGTCGGCCCCCTCTCCTTGTCCTATTCGGACCAAGGGAGGGGAGGGGCGCGCGGCCCATGAGGGGCTGCCTCTTCTCTTTTCCACTAAGGCCCATCATGGCCCATATAGCTCCCGGGGGGTTCCGGTAACCTCCCGGTACGCCGGTAAAATCCCGATTTCACCCGGAACACTTCCGATATCCAAACATAGGCATCCAATATATCAATCTTTATGTCTCAACCATTTTGAGACTCCTCGTCATGTCCGTGATCACATCCGGGACTCCGAACAACCTTCGGTACATCAAAATGCATAAACTCATAATATAACTGTCATCGTAACCTTAAGCGTGCGGACCCTACGGGTTCGAGAACAATGTAGACATGACCGAGACACGTCTCCGGTCAATAACCAGTAGCGGGACCTAGATGCCCATATTGGCTCCTACATATTCTACGAAGATCTTTATCGGTCAGACCGCATAACAACATACGTCGTTCCCTTTGTCATCGGTATGTTACTTGCCCGAGATCCGATCCCGGTATTCCAATACCTAGTTCAATCTCGTTGCTGGCAAGTCTCTTTACTCGTTCTGTAATACATCATACCGCAACTAACTCATTAGTTGCAATGCTTGCAAGGCTTAAGTGGTGTGCATTACCGAGAGGGCCCAGAGATACCTCTCCGACAATCGGAGTGACAAAACCTAATCTTGAAATACGCCAACCCAACATGTACCTTTGGAGACACCTGTAGTACTCCTTTATAATCACCCAGTTACGTTGTGACGTTTGGTAGCACCCAAAGTGTTCCTCCGGTAAACGGGAGTTGCATAATCTCATAGTTATAGGAACATGTATAAGTTATGAAGAAAGCAATAGCAACATACTAAACGATCGGGTGCTAAGCTAATGGAATGGGTCATGTCAATCAGATCATTCACTTAATGATGTGATCCCGTTAATCAAATAACAACTCATTGTTCATGGTTAGGAAACATAACCATCTTTGATTAACGAGCTAGTCAAGTAGAGGCATACTAGTGACACTTTGTTTGTCTATGTATTCACACATGTATTATGTTTCCGGTTAATACAATTTTAGCATGAATAATAAACATTTATCATGATATAAGGAAATAAATAATAACTTTATTATTGCCTCTAGAGCATATTTCCTTCACCTTGGTGGAGAGCTTGGATGCAATCTTGGCGGCACGACGCTCTAATTCCTCCTCGGTGGTGAGTTGAGGAGCGGTTACTTGATCATCTTGAGCGCCGTCATGAACTTGTTCTTGATCTTGAACTTGCTCGGGGGAGAGAACTTGACCTTGGGCATCACTTGGTGTGTCAACACCGTCTTGAGTATGATCTTGCCCTTGGTCTTGTTCATGAGGTTGAGGGCCTTCACTTTGTTCTTCGGAAGCGTGTGGGCCTTGGGTTGGTGATGGCTCCACTTGAGTGGAGCATTGTCCTTCTCCTTCGGCCACAAGGGGTTCCTCAATGGGTAGGATAAAACCAACACCCATTCTTCTTATGGCTTGAGGAGGAATTTCATCACCTACATCACAAGTGCCACTTTGCTCCACTTGGGAGCCGTTATTCTCATCAAACTCCACGTTACACGTCTCCTCAATAAGTCCCATGGATTTATTGAGGACACGGTAAGCATGAGAGTTTGTAGCATAACCAACAAATATGCCCTCATAAGCTCTAGTCTCAAATTTAGACAACCGAACACCTTTCTTGAGAATGAAACACTTACACCCGAATACCCGGAAGTACTTGAGGTTGGGCTTGTTACCGGTGAGTATCTCATATGGGGTCTTGTTCAACCCCTTGCGGAGGTAGAGCCGATTGGATGCATGACACGCAGTGTTGATGGCTTCGGCCCAAAAGTTGTATGGAGACTTGAACTCCGCCATCATGGTCCTTGCTGCATCCATCAACATCAACGTCCGGTTCTTCCTCTCCGCAACACCGTTTTGTTGAGGGGTGTATGGTGCGGAATATTGATGCTTGATTCCCTCATCACTAAGAATTCATCCAAGGTGTAGTTCTTGAACTCGGTGCCGTTGTCACTTCTTATTGTCAAGATCTTTGCATTGTGTTGACGTTGTGCTTCATTTGCAAAGTCAATGACGGTTTGTTGGGTCTCGCTCTTCCTCTTGAAGAAATACACCCACGTGTACCTTGAGTAGTCATCCACAATCACCAAGCAATACTTCCTACCTCCAAGACTATCGAAGGATGGAGGCCCAAAGAGATCCATGTGAAGGAGCTCCAAAGGCCTCTTTGAATAAATGATAGTCGTGGGAGGGTGAGCCTTCTCATGTAGCTTTCCTTCGATACAGGCACTGCAAGCACGATCTTTAGCAAAACTAACATTCGTTAGTCCACGGACATGGTCCCCCTTGAGGAGACTTTGCAAAGATCTCATATTGACATGGGCTAAACGGCGATGCCAAAGCCATCCCACATCAACTTTAGCCATTAGGCATGTCGCGGTCTTAGTGGGTCGCTCCGAAAAGTTAATCACATATAGACCGTTCTCGACATGCCCAACAAAAGCTACTTTAAGAGTCTTGCTCCACAAGAGGGCCACGGTATCGATATCAAAGAAAGTGGCAAAGCCCATGATTGCAAGTTGACGAACGGAAAGTAAATTGTATGCAAGGGACTCAACAAGCATGACCTTCTCGATCGTGAGATCATGAGAGATGACCACCTTGCCAAGTCCCAATACCTTAGAAGATGAGGAGTCACCCCACTCGACATTGGTGGGCATAGATGGAACCTTGTGCACGTCCACCACCAAGTCCTTGCTTCCGGTCATATGATTTGTAGCTCCGCTATCAAGCAACCATGATCCACCACCGGAAGCAAACACCTACAAAAGATCAATGCTTGGTTTTAGGTACCCATTTTGTAATGGGTCCTTTGATGTTAGAAACAAGGGTTTTTGGAACCCAAATAGACCATTCAATGTATTCATGAAGAGAACCAATAAATTTGGCATAAACATGCCCATCACTAGCACGGCATAACACATAAGAAGGATTAAAATCACCGGCTTTGTTGGGAGGGGTGACATTGCCCTTCTTGACATTATTCTTCTTCTTCTCCTCGGGGGCACTCTCTCCCTCCCTCACAAAGGTTTGCATGAGAGGAGGAGGCCGTTTGGTCTTGTCATTCTTCTTCTTGTTCTTGGAGTCGGGGACGTACCCAACCCCTTCCTTGGCCACACCTCCCTTTTGGTTGGTCAAGAGATTGTTGAGGTTCTTCTTGCCTTGTATGCAAGTCGTAAGACCTCTCTCAAGTTGCTCCTTCAACTTAGCATTTTCCTCAACAAGATGTATATGCTCACAACACGGGTTAGTAGCATTTGCATTATCAATTAAAACCATATGAGGAAAAGTTGCTTTCTCCTTAGTTAGCTTCACTTGGAGTTGATCATGAGACTCCTTGAGACTAGCGTGAATACCCTTCAAGGC
This sequence comes from Triticum urartu, assembly GCF_003073215.2. Classification (NCBI taxonomy): domain Eukaryota; kingdom Viridiplantae; phylum Streptophyta; class Magnoliopsida; order Poales; family Poaceae; genus Triticum; species Triticum urartu. The sequence continues at coordinate 20,526,296 of NC_053025.1, forward strand.
CTTGTGGGCCTTGTCAAGTATATCAAACTCCTCTTTGAGTCTAGCAAGATCAACCCCGAGTTTGGCTTTCTCGGAATTTAGCACACGAGAAACAACGAGGTCATGATCATAATCTTTCTCTAACTTAGCATGATCTACGTTGTGTGACTCCTCAAGAGCCAAACGAAGACCACGCTCTTCCTCAAGAGTATTGGAAAGATCCGAAATCTCATCGGCATAGTCACGACTATGTCCTTCCATCTTAGAGATGGTGTCTTCGTGAGCCTCGATCATGTCATTGGCCTCACCAAGTTGTTCCAAGAGAGCAATAAAGTGCTTCTTGGATTTTCCCTTGAGTTTGCCCATAAAGGCCTCAAACTCGTTAGCCTCCACATTAGCTCCTCAAATTCATTAATGCTATCCGTTGGGGAGGGATGATTAATGATGGTAGTTTTGATGTTGGAGGTTACCTTGTTGGTGGCTTTAGCCATGAGGCACTTGGCGGTGATGCTCTCGTTGGGTGAGTCGAAGAGAGACACCCGTGATGTTGTTGCAATGGCAACGGAGGCCATGGCAACCGACTCATCATCGTCATCATCCTCATTGTACTCTTCTTGCACAACCAAGGCCTTGGGATGAGTCTTCTTGGTGAAGTTGTTCTTGTTGGGGAACGACTTGGCCTTGTCCTTTCGGATGAGTTTGCCACCATTGTCTTCCCTCTTCTCATACGGGCATTCCGCAACGAAATGACTCACGTTGCCGCAATTGTAGCAAGTCCTTACACGTTGCTTGCCCCTTGTACCACTCGAGTTGTTTTTGCTAAAGTTTGGCCTTGAGTTTTTCTTGCTCCAAAATTGCCTTGAAGCAAGTGACATGTGTTCATGATATGCATACTTCATATCTTCAGGGTTTCTCTCCTCTTCTTCCTCTTCTTCGTCTTCCACTATGAGCTTGGCCTTCAATGCAAGGTTAGGCTTCTTTGCCCGTTGAGAACGGAGCACCGCATTGTCGTCGGTCTTGTCCAAAATGTTCATGGCCACAAACTCATCCAACACTTTGCTTAAGGTCAAAGTGTGGAAGTCCGGTCTTTGACGAATGACGGAGGACATGGCCTTGTGATAGGGCATCATTGCCTTAAGGAATTTGCGCTTGATCCAATTGTCATCCGTGTCCTTACTCCCGTGATCTCGTAGTGAGACCGCGAGTTTGGTTACTCTCCGATAGAGCTCACGAGGTTCTTCATCTTCCTTCATTGCAAACTCATCGGCCTCATCTTGTACCACTTCATAGTTGGAGCGTTGAATGCTTGCGCTTCCCCGATAGAGAGACACGACACAATGCCATGCATCTTTGGCCAAGGCGAAAGGACGAAGATGAGGTAGGTCTTCGGGTGGAATAGCATCTTGAATGACGAAGAGAGCATTCTCATTGAATTGATTGTCCGCGGCTTCTCGAGGAGTGAAGTTGCTTGGATCATATGGATAGAAACCTTCTTTAATGATTCTCCAAAGGTTAGTGTTCACATGATTTAAATGACGTTTAAAGCGGTAAACCCAAGAATCAAAATCCTCATTTTTCACAATCTTAGGGGGAGGACCGGCATGATTCAGATGAGTGGAAGGAACCGGTCCACCATAAACAAGTGGTGGTTCCACATGGGCAAAGATGCCGGTGCCATTCTTGCCACTAGAAGAAGGAGCCTTTTCACTACTAGCTTCCCCCTTGTCGGGGATAGCATCCGTCACCTTGTTGGCGGGATCACCCACTTTCAATGGTGCGGTGGATAGTTTAAGCCCCTAAAGAAATTTAGTAAACATGCTTTCGACTTCGGTCGTCATGGAGGTTTTCAATGTCTCCAAGGCCACATTGAACTCCTCACAAGAAACCGAAGTTCCCCCATCTCCCGTAGACGAGATCGGATTCACACCGGAGTGTTCCTCCACACCGTCTATGGTATCAACAATACTCTTTGGACGGTAAAGTCCTCAATAAAGAGACGAGGCTCTGATACCAATTGAAAGGATCGATATGGTTGACTAGAGGGGGGTGAATAGGCAACTAACAATTTTTAGCTTTTCTTTAACAAGTTAAACTTTGCATCAAAATAGGTTGTCTAGAAATGCAACTAGGTGAGCAACCTATATGATGCAACGAGGATAGGTACACAAGCAAGCAAGAGATATGAAACAAGTAAGCTTTCTTAAATAAAGGCACGAGATAACCAAAAGTGGAGACGGTGGAGACGAGGATGTGTTGCCGAAGTTCCTTCCCTTTGAGAGGAAGTACGTCTCCGTTGGAGCGGTGTGGAGGCACAATGCTCTCCAAGAAGCCACTAGAGCCACCGTATTCTCCTCACGCCCTCACACAATGCGAGATGCCGTGATTCCACTATTGGTGCCCTTGAAGGCGGCTACCGAACCTTTACAAACAAGGTTGGGGCTCTCTCCACAACTTAATTGGAGGCTCCCAACAAAACCACGAAGCTTCACCACAATGGAATATGGCTCCGAGGTGACCTCAACGTCTAGGGTGCTCAAACACCCAAGAGTACCAAAATCCACACAAGAAAGTATGGGGGAACCAAATATCCTTTGGTGGAAGTGTAGATCTAGGTCTCCTCCTTCAATCCCTAGCAAATCAACAAGTTTGAGTGGCTAGAGAGAGAGATCAGGCAAGAGAGCTTGAAGGGCATCAATGTTGGAGTGAGAGAGGTCAAAGGTGGAAGAGGTAGGTGGGAGAAGCTCCCTTATATAGTCACCCTCAATTTCCAACCGTTACTGCGAATTTAGCACTGTAACGGTACAACCGGTCCTCGTCCCGGTACAACCGGGACTCACGGTGTATCTGTAGAACCCTACCAAGCGGTACAACCGGACCAAGGGGGCGGTAGTACCGGCTAAAAAAATAACCGAACTAACCGCCTGGCCACCGCACAATCACCGCATCAAAACAGGAGTTTGACCGGTACTTGGGCGGTGCCTGGCCGGAACAACCGTATGGCCTTGAGCTCTTGGGTGGCTAAGTCCTGAGCGGAAGAACCGCTCGGACCACCGATGGTACCGGTCATCGTGGAACTACCAGACCAACCGGGCCACTACCGTCCAAGAACCGCATCAAACCAGAAGCGAGAGCGGTACTTGAGCGGTGCATGGACGGAACCACCGCCCCAGCTGTTGCAGAGCATGGTGGCGGTACCACCGCCCGGAGGCAGCGGTACAACCGCTCGAGCACAGCTGGTGAGCGACAAGACCCAGCGGTACAACCGCTCCAGAGAGCGGTACAACCGCTGGGCAGAAAAAGTGAGCAGAAAAGAAAAGAGGGGAAGAGGCAAGGAAAAACTCTCTCTCACACACACACCTGAGGAAGGCAAAGAGAGGGTGAGAAAAGTGTACGTGAACTGATTCCCCCAGAGCTTCCTAATGAGGATTCCCTCTTGATAGTACGGGTACTCTACGACCAAAGAAAATAAAACCGTAGAGGACACGTCTTCGATCTTTTCCTTTGAGAGGTAATAGCAATCCGATGTAAGCCTAAGCATCAAGAACCTGAAACATAAAGCACACGTTTAGACCACCAAGGGTTGTCATCATCATCCAAAACATAAAGTTGGGAATTGCCTTTTCACGCGTGGTTGTCGGCGGCGTACTGGGGGAGGGAGAGTTGGGCGTCGGTGAGGGAGGCGCGCACGACCTCGACTTCCTCGGCGAAGTACGTCGGCTTCGCCACGGCGTCGGGCAACGGGGGAATGGGCACTCCCCCGGCGCTGAGCCTCCACCCTGTCGGCCCGACGCGCATGTTCGGCGGCGCCGAGATGTTCGCCTGGAATAGGAGCCAGGACTCCTGTTCGCGGAGCGAACGGCGGCCGAAGCCGTTGGCCGCCGCCTCGTCTCCGGGGTAGCGTTCCGCCATGGCGACGGGCTCGGGAGAGGTAGATAGATAGAGGGAGGGGCTGGGCGGCGACGCTCGGGAGAGGTAGGGAGAGGGAGGAGCTGGGCGGCAGCGACGGGCGGGGCTGGTGTGGGCACAGGCGAGTGCAGGCCACCGGCTATATAGCTGCGCCGCACCCGTGTGTACGCGTGCGAGGGAGGGGAGGCGTCGGCGCGCCGTCTCGTGACGCGCCGCCCGTGAGGAATCAATGGAAAGGCTGACCGGCGGCAGCCTTGGCATTGATTCCCCGCGGGAATCGAGGCCGTTGGGGGAAGACGAGGCGCCGTGTCGCTGACGCGGCGGGCCCGCGGCTGTTTCGCGCCAAAACAGTTCGCCCCGGCGCTCCCGGGCACCCCCCAGCGCGTCGGGTTCGGCCTAAGTCCACCGGCGCTGTTTTCGGCCCAGGCCGGCGAAAATCGGGCTTCTGGGGACGCGACTGGACCGTTTTTTTAATGTCGACGCGAAAAAATCGTCTGTGGAGGTCTTTATGAGGCGCGGCTGGAGATGCCTTATGATACAGCGCGCCGTCGCGATTCGGGAAGCATGGCCCGCCAATTTGTACCGCTCCAGCCTGCCTGCTGAGTGCTGCGCAGCTAGCGTGCCGACGGACGGGACCGCCGACGGCGAGCCAGAGATCGCATCACCATCGGCGTGCGTACACATCCTCGTTCCAATCCAGTCCGATCCAACCCGGATCGAATACCCGATCGGCTGGCCCGCCGGACCACCGGCGGAAAATTTGGATCACAGCACCACGGCCTGAAAAGCGCCCACTGTCGCTACGTACGACAGTGGGCGAGTGAGACTGAGCCGCTCGCTCTCACCAGGTTTGTACTGTAGCACCACCCACGGACCCCGGTGGTCCGACCAGACCACCGGCCAAAAAATAGGGCCGCGGCGTCACATGCGCCACGACGGTCAGGACAGAAAGCGCTGCTCACTTTCTTTTCACGGCCCACTGCCCACTCCCACCGGCGAGCGAGAGTGAGACTGAGAGCTGCTCGCTCGGTACCAGCGGCCTAGTAGCTCAGATGATGGCGCCGCCGCCGCGGCTGCTGCTGCTGGCCGCCGCCGCGCTGCTCGGATGCGCGCGCGCCGCGACGGACACGGGCGGGCTGAGCCGCGCGTCGTTCCCCAAGGGCTTCGTCTTCGGGACGGCCACCTCGGCCTTCCAGGTCGAGGGCGCGGCCACCGCCGGCGGCCGCGGGCCCTCCATCTGGGACCCCTTCGTCCACACCCCCGGTACGCATCGCCACGACCTCCTCCTCTGCTCCTCTGGCTGCTATGCTAGCTAGATCCCGCGTTATCATGTTATTACTGATTGGCTTCTTCGAGGAATCTAACATCGGCCTGCTCTGTGCCGCCTGCCGCCGACAGGGAACATTGCCGAGAACGCGAATGCAGATGTCGCCACGGATGAGTACCATCGCTACAAGGTAGGACTGAGAAATGCTCACTCCTCTCCCTCTGAGTATTTTATCTATCGGTTCAAAAAGAAAATCCCATCTACTTGTGCATGCTTACATGTAGATAAAATTCGGTGTTTAATCTTTCGGGTTGTACTAGTTGTCTCCACTATTACCTTCAAGCATAATCAAGCATGGGGTATTTTTAAAGAAAATTGCAACTTTCCAAGTGGACTGTAATCTGAATTCTGAAAACAGATGCTTGCGTTGATGTGCACTAAGTCCATTTTGACTACAATTTTGGGAGTCGCAACAATCTGTTGTAAAAATAAATCTGCTGAGTTAAAAAAAGGGATTCTGCCAGACTGATATTCGTTGCCCTTTTATGCCACTGCAGGAGGATGTTGATCTCCTGAAAAGCCTGAATTTCGACGCGTATCGGTTTTCAATCTCATGGTCCAGGATCTTCCCAGGTACATCAAATCTGACTCTTGCTGTATCATCTACTCCAGCTGTTTCTCTGATGCATTTTGGTTTGATTCAGATGGGGAGGGGAAGGTCAACAAAGAAGGTGTAACGTATTACAACAATCTGATAGACTACATCCTTAAGCAAGGTACGGCATCAAAATATCAAATGGAGTAGTTCAATTCTTCAAGTGTTTATGTGAACAGGGCTCACTCCTTATGTCAAAACTGAGCAGGGCTCACCCCTTATGTCAATCTCAACCACTATGATATCCCTCTTGCGCTTCAGAAGAAGTATGATGGCTTTTTAAGCCCAAAGATCGCGTAAGTCACACTAAATATTACTTGTCCCTTTTCACGCACACGCACCTGTCTATTGGTATTGCCTTGCCATTTTGGAGTAATTTACACATTGATAAGGTAGATATTGGACTTTGCCAACATTTTAAACGTATTTAGTCTAGACTTGATTGTTTATAATACAGGATATGCAGGAGAGCTGCATTACTTGTATATTAAAGAAAGGTGTTTTCTTCCAAGATTATATAAGAGCAGAAAGAAAAGAAGCTTAACAACCACAATTCTTGACCATGACTGAGTTTTCACTTTCCAGTGTGAACATACCAACATAATATGTAATTTCTGTGTATAATTGTTGGTACATATAAGAATGCAACTTCTATGCTTATGACAGTTTTTACATGGGTCAAGGAGCATTAAAACATTTCTCCGTCCTTTTTCTGTAGGAACATATTTGCGGACTATGCTGAATTTTGTTTCAAGACTTATGGTGATCGAATTAAGAACTGGTTCACATTCAATGAGCCAAGGATAGTGGCAGCACTTGGCTTTGATACTGGAACGAATCCCCCTAACAGGTGCACCAAATGCGCTGCCGGTGGGAACTCAGCAACAGAGCCTTACACTGTTGTTCATAACATTCTCTTATCTCATGCTACCGCAGTTGCGAGATACCGCAACAAGTACCAGGTTAGTAACATGGTAGTTTGTATATGTACACAATAATTAGCCTAATTTGTCAGCATAAAGTTTTGGTTGCTTTCTGGAATTAGTTCTGAATGTAATTAAATTCAGTATCTTGCAAAAAATAATCCATGCTATGCCAAGTGGCTAAAGTTTCTTATTAACGTTTTTTTTTCAAAGAAGGATATTCGGCTGCAAGTTTGAAATTCTTTTGCTTTGCCATATGGTTTGTATATGGTAGGGAAAGCATTTTTGTCTACTAAAATAATGTGCTTCTAATATGTGACTATAAGTGTCATGTGCATTTGTAGCGGAAAAGTAAGTATTGAGGCAACTATGTCACATATGTATTTGTATTGCTGTGTACGATCCTGTCATCTGACTTCAGACATAATTTAGGCAAGTCAGAAAGGCAAAGTTGGGATAGTTCTGGACTTCAACTGGTATGAAGCTGCTACCAACTCACCCGCCGACCAAGCAGCAGCTCAAAGGGCTAGGGACTTCCATGTTGGTTGGTAAGACCATGGCAGTAATTCGTCACAAACTTCAGGTTTTCATTTGATGCAATTGCCCTTTATTGAAAAAAATTATACCGGAAATTCAGGTTTCTTGATCCACTACTGAATGGTCAATACCCGAAGACCATGCAAGATATTGTAAAAGAGAGGTTACCTAGTTTCACACCTGAACAATCCAAGTTAGTCAAGGGCTCTGTAGATTATATTGGGATAAATCAGTACACAGCGACCTACATGGCGGACCAACCAACGCCCCAGCAACCACCAACAAGCTACTCATCAGACTGGCATGTTCAATATATATGTGAGTCGTCAACTTATATGTATGATTCAGGTTTTATAAATATAAATCAATGCAGTTACTCAAGATACATCACTTCTCACCCTCTCCTTTACACATGCAGTTCAGCGAAATGGCGTACCGATTGGACAGAAGGTATGTATAGCCATTTCCTCCTGCAACATCACATTGCAGTTTCTTCTGCCAGCGTTACAAGATTTGACAAGTGCGAAAACTAACAAGCGAGTATCTGGTGGTGTGTCAATTTGTGTGCAGGCGAACTCCAATTGGCTTTACATCGTGCCGACGGGCATGTACGGATGTGTGAACTACATAAGGGAGAAGTACAACAACCCGACGATCATCATATCCGAAAACGGTATTTGAAAAAACGGCCTTATCCTCCTTTGACAACTTGAAAAAACAAACTCTACATGCAACAATGTCCATCAAAACAAATATATACATATATAATACGAATCACGGTGATATGATATGGTGCCAGGAATGGACCAACCCGCGAACCTGACCCGCGAGGAGTTCCTGCACGACGCCTCCAGGGTCGAGTTCTACAAGACGTACCTCGCGGAGCTGAAGAAGGCGATCGACGACGGCGCGAACGTGGTCGGCTACTTTGCGTGGTCGCTCCTCGACAACTTCGAGTGGCTGTCGGGCTACACCTCCAAGTTCGGCATCGTGTACGTCGACTTCACCACCCTCAAGCGGTACCCCAAGGACTCGGCCTACTGGTTCAAGAAGATGCTGCAGGCGTCGGGGCCCGGCTCCTCGAAAGACGGCACGGTTACTTCCGGCGGCACTCAGGCTGGCTCCGGCGTGTCAGGCAGCAACATGGCAGCAGCTGGTGGTTCGGCCACCTCGAGCAGCCCCCGGGTTCTGCTCTCCCTGCTGGTTTGCTTGTATCTGCTTCTTCCCTCCATCTTCATGCTCTCCTTCTAGTGGTGAGTTTATTTTCTCTTGCTGTGGCAGCTAGCTAGCAGTACTTGATAAGCAGTGGACGCCAGCAGCATATTGTCTGTGAAAATGTGCTGCAGCGTAGAGTGTATTGGAACAACCTTGCGCAGTTTCACACTATTGTTTGCGTGCACCCAGATCTGTGGGTTTACACGGATTGAAATTGAGCCGCGGCTGCCACTTTGGTGATGATCTGCCACTAATGTAAAAGCTCACCGCACCAACAACCTCATCATGGTTACTCACTTGTTCCAATTGAGAAATTAGACAGCTCCCTCACCAGCACCAGTAAAGTCGTCCTCCTTGGAGCAAGGTACCAAAATGTGCCCTTGTTCGTAGAGTTGGTAGTATTGGCACCACTGCCAATCGATGCAATCTTTAATGGAAGAGAACCAACCCTATGTATGTGGATGCAAACGGAGATTCAAAGAGGAGTTGAAGCTTTTGTACTTCTGATGAACTTTTATAATCGACCCAGGTCGTTTTGGCAAAAAAAGAAAAGGGAAAAAAGAAGAGTTGAAGCTCCCATCACACAGAGCAAATTGGATCATGTTTGCATGTCAAACATTGTGTCCTCGTTGTAGAGAGAAGGGAACGAGAGGAAACTAGGGAGAGAAGTTATGTCAGATCTGAGAATAAGACCGCGTAGGGACGTGTTAAAAGTCATCTCTTCATTAACATATTACTTGCCTCTCTTTTTCTTTAGTTGATATGCCACCTCAGTATTGACCTATAAGACTTCTTTCAGTGTTTGGTGAGATGCTAAGTGCGTTAAAAGGCTTAACAACTAATCTTTTCAGTGCATATGTGTTCAGTTTTTTTAGCTAAACTTCTTTTATTTAATTGTTTAGAAACTAATCGATTTCATGCATTGATTGGCAAGCATTCTGCATAGGGGAAAATATATGGTGCTACCGGCCCTTAGGTGATACCATGATATGGGCTTCTGGAAGTCGTTGGATCTCAGATCCAATGGCATTTAAGAAGTTGTACATGCGCACAATCTAGTAGTTTTTTTTATGCCGTTGCACCGTAGTTATCTGTCTATGCTTTGGAACTATGTAAAATATCTATGTATCGTTTATCTATGAATGTAAAATATCTATTGGAAAAGGCACAAGGATTTTTTTCTATGTGCATGCGATAGCGCATGCTGCATTTTAGCACGGCTGCTGGAGCGGCGCGCGCGCTGCATTTTGGCACGGTTGTTGGAGCCAGCGCTGTCGGCCGCGCAAAACCAGGCGAAAGGCGCGCGACAAAGTAGTTTCTAGCGCGTGGCGCGTAGCGCGGCTGTTGGAGATGCTCTAAATCGACTAATAAGTTCGGGAAGGCCCCTGCCACACCGGCCAGCCATCGAGGCCACACGTTGATCCACGAGCAGCAGTCCAAAAAGATCCGCCATCGTCCTCCGATCCAACAACGTAAGCAGAGGTGGGCTACCGCCCACCTCCACCAGCCAACTGCCACGACAGAGACGGCCGCCCACAGCCCTTGCCTCATAGAGGAACAAATCGATCCACCGCCGCATCCACGCCAAGCGCACACCGCCATCACATCCGCATGCATCCGCCCGTCCCGCGTCAACCCTGACGGTCAACCATCACATCCACCCCTCCCACGTCAACCCCATCGAGCGGGGGACGAATAGGCGCCAGTGTTGTCAATGTTGACCAGGCTTCGCCCCCTAATGACGGTGAGGGATGAGAAGGAAGGGGGAAGCGGTGGCCAACCTGCCTAGTGTACGCATCACCGACTGGTGCTGGTGCATCTCAGAGCCCCAGGTCACACCTCTGAGGCATGGAGGTAGAAGCCGGCTGGTGAAGAGCCCCACGTTTTTCCAAGACCAGGCGGCAAGCCTATCGGCGTGGAAGCGACCGTGGCGGCGACCGGCGAGCGAGGACGCCGAGCTTGGGTCATTGCCGACGGCGAAGGCGAGGGGGGTGGCGTGGTCGTGGGGGTGCTACGACGGTGGCGAAAACAGTCCGCCAACGCCGGCAAGAGCGGTCGTCGAGTGCGGCATGCTGCCAGGGAAGGTTTATGGGTCCGGACGGTGGCCTGGGCAGCGTCCAACCGGCCGGAACTAGGGACAGCGGCGAGGGGCGGGGGTGGCCAGGTGTGTTGGCCGTTGGACGTTGTGCCACCGACTGGCGGGCCAGGGGCAGGACCAGGATGGGCGTCGCGCATCCGCTCCGTGTCCACGCCGACGTAAAACTGGCTCAAATCTGGGCCTGAAATAGGTCACGCGCGGACAAAAAATAGGACGCTTGTCCATTTGAGTGGGGCACCGATTTGTATCCGTTTCAAGCCAAACAAATTACGCGCTGACAGTTTTGCGTCGGCGCGATGGACTTGCTCTTTACCTGTGCTCCCGTGACCATGTGCAAGGTTTCACCCGCAGCATGTGTCCGATCTGTACCAACCTACCTGGCGCCTGCCTAGTGTAGGCAGCACCGACCGGCGCCGGTGCAGCCGTGCAGCTCAGAGCCCCAGTCCAGCTCCGAGGTTTCCCGTGCACGGCGGTGGACACCGAACGCACGCGCGCACGGACCGCGACATGTTCGCCGCCGCCTGGCTCGGGGCTCGCACCTCCGCCATCCGCGCCAGGACGGAACCATCCTCCACACTCCCACATGCCGCGTCACATGGCCGATCCCCGGCCGGAGGAAGGCCCCGCCACGTGACGCTCCCCGACAGGCGTGAACTGGCCACCATTAATCATTCCGGCCGGCCACGCCTCGTCACCGCCTCCATCCTTCCCCCCGTAGACCGTCCGTCGCCTGGTCCTGGGACACCGTGACCCACGCGGCGTTATCACCGGCGTGGACTACTCCAGCACGCCCGTGCCGCCAGCCTCGACCACGCGCGCACCGCCAGAAAAGATGCCCTCCGCCCCGCCCCGCCCCACCGCGCCGGCAATTATTAGGCAGGACGCGCCCACAAACACTACTTGAAGAGCGTGCCGCTGCTCTGGCATCACTAGCGAGCAGCGAGCTGCCAGTCGCAGGCCAGTGGGTGGGTGCGAACTGAAGGGGCTCTGCGTCTCGTGCCATGGCGGGGGAGATGGCCGCGAGGTCGGCGAGCCGCGTGCTGCTGCTGCTGCTGCTGGCGCTGGCGCTGGTGGCGGCGTGCCATGGAGTGGGAGCCGCGGCCGCGGGGGCGTCGCCGCGCCGGCCCAACTGGCTGGGCGGCCTGAGCCGGGCGTCCTTCCCCAAGGGCTTCGTCTTCGGGACGGCCACGTCGGCGTACCAGGTGGAGGGCATGGCCGCCGGCGGCGGCCGCGGGCCTTCCATCTGGGACGCGTTCGCCCACGTCCCAGGTGAGATTCGCCCGTCTCCTCTGTCTCTTGCTTAGCACCAGCGCCTTACCAGTGGCCAGTGAGCTGCTTCATTTTTCCTTAACGCCTGTGAGCTGCTCAGCACTAGTTCCGATTCGAACATATGCCAAGGACAAAAAAATCACTTATTATGTACTACTTCCTCCGTCCGAAAATACTTGTCATTAAAATGAACAAAAAGGGGTGCCTCTGTTTGTTTTTATAAGACGTTCAGTCTGAACGTCTTATAAAAACAAACGGAGGGAGTACTACAGTAGTACCGAGTACGAATGCTGGAGAACGATTAATTCTGTCTTGATCGATAGTACTGCTCATTGTTTGATGATTGTATATATAAAGACCTATGCATCTTTTGCTTGTGCGTAGATAGGTGAGTAAACACTCAACGTGCTGCTAGAATTTAAACTTAGATCCGAAGTGCATTCTTCTTCGACCTCTCATCCATCCACACTAACATTTTTCTTGTTTGTGTTGCAACGAGCAGGCAACATTGCGGGCAATCAAAATGCAGACGTTACTACGGATCAGTACCATCGCTACAAGGTACTGTACTGCCACATCCGAAGCAAACAGAGGCGCATCTTTTAGTGTTAGAAATCATAATGACCTCCATGTCAGAAATTAGTTGAAATCTCTATTCCTTTTACTGCTGCTCCTCTGGGACCTTTATAACACCGTGCAAGACGTAGATACTCCCTCCGTCCCATTATGTCAAAAAAATTATGGGACGGAGTAGTACCATATTTTGTTTGTCAATAGAAGCTAATTGGTGGCAATGTCCATCTTCATTTGGTCAGTCAAGTGATGGCTGACCAAGCTTTCTCCAAGTGAAATACCTGTACCCATTCAAAATTACACTGCAGAGATAACATTTCACAAAAATTGAGCCGATTGACATCTCCCGGCGCAGTACTAATTGTAAACACTACAAAATTACAGCTGCATATATCACAGTTCACAAAAGTTGAGCTGGTTGACATATCCCAGTGCAGTACTAATTGTTAACATTCACACTACAACTGTCAGAGAAAGAACTCCCAGGGCCTTATGATATGTTCTTTTATGTTGGCACAGGAAGATGTTAATCTCATGAAAGGATTAAACTTCGATGCCTACCGGTTTTCTATCTCATGGTCCAGAATCTTCCCAGGTAATTCTGAATTTGGCTGGAACCGTAGCATGCTAAATGCTAATACATAACTCCAATATTATTCTGAATGAAACACAAGAGTTAGCACCCTTATGCATCTTTGACTTACCCAGATGGTGACGGAAAAGTTAACCAAGAAGGCGTCGCGTATTACAATAATCTGATAAACTACCTTCTTCAGAAAGGTATAGTATTTCCCTTTTTGCGCGCAACTAAGCATGTATTTCAACCTGTGAAACTAACATGGGAACCTGAATGCTATCTGAATGTTTACATGGAAACTAAGCAGGCATTACTCCTTATATCAATCTTTACCACTACGATCTCCCTCTTGCACTTGAGAAGAAGTATGGAGGCTGGTTAAATGCTAAGACAGTGTAAGTCAAACTAATATTCTAGTATCTTTCTATGTACTCATGTGTTACATTTACCTTCTCACTTTGGAGTACTTGTAGTTTGGAATTAGAAACTAGCATATATACTGAGAAAGCTAAAATGGTTTAGACAAATTACCAGTTACTCTGTGACTCTGTGTACAGTAATAATTGTCTAAAGTGACTTTGCGTATTGAGCATGAAGATTATGCATGTGGAAGTTTTTGTATGTTTACCCGAAAGTAAAATGCACAACATATAAGCACTATATGTTTATCTAGGTAAATACAGCATGCTATATCTCGTATGTACCTCTGATATGAAAGGTTGAACAATGAGCAGTGCATGACTATCTTCATAATATTTGTTCTGTAGGGGACTATTTGCAGACTACGCTGACTTTTGTTTTAAGACCTTCGGCGATCGTGTAAAGCACTGGTTTACATTCAACGAACCAAGGATTGTTGCGCTTCTTGGTTACGATGTAGGGTCGAATCCTCCTCAGAGGTGCAGCAAATGCGCTGCCGGTGGCAACTCAGCAACAGAGCCTTACATCGTTGCTCACAATTTTCTCTTAGCACATGGTTATGCAGTTGCAAGATACCGGACTAAGTATCAGGTATTTTTCTACTTGAACCTTAAATTGTACTAGGCTCAGCCTTCAGGAGTGTAGTTTGAATTATTTTTTCTTACAAAATCAAGTGTGACAGGCAGGGTCAATCTGCATTAATTGTGCAACAATGCCCGCCCAACATGATTTATTTTATTTTTCCGGCCAAAAAATCATGGTCTATTTCTATTATTGTGTATATATCCACAAATGTATTAGTATTATTTCCCAAATCCATTGGGCATGCAAGTGATAAAAATCTTGAAATATCAGATATGTATGATTTGTGGTGAACTGAACACCATTCTGTATAAACTGATGGTAGAATAGTATCTGAATAAAAATTTAAAAAAATGCAGGCAGCTCAGAAGGGGAAGGTTGGAATAGTTCTGGACTTCAACTGGTACGAGGCTCTTACCAACTCAACTGAAGACCAAGCAGCGGCTCAAAGAGCCAGGGACTTCCATGTTGGCTGGTAAGCCATACTAGCATCCTCTGACAAAGCATTTCAGATAGATAAACAAAATATATACCGATGCTTATACCATCAACGTTGCATTGGATGCAGGTTTGTCGACCCGCTGATAAACGGGCATTACCCGCAGATAATGCAAGACCTTGTGAAAGAGAGGTTGCCCAGGTTCACTCCCGATGAAGCTAAATTGGTCAAGGGCTCAGCAGACTACATTGGGATCAACCAGTACACGGCTAGCCTGATGAAGGGCCAGAAATTGACGCAGCAGACGCCGACCAGCTACTCAGCCGATTGGCAGGTTACCTATGCCTGTGAGTTTCTTGTCTTAAGCTCTAGGTTTTACACCATTGCATTCCGATGAATGTTGTTGGTTCACCCCTTTAATCATTGCCGAAATTTTTGCAGTTGAGAGAAATGGCAAACCGATTGGACCAAAGGTATGTAGTAGGCTCTTAGCTGCAACCTTTTTCAGCTCTTTTTTCTCAGACCATATTTGCACCGTTGGGTTGAAAATTGACATGATCAATCCTCGTCGATGCGTGAACTCTTGCAGGCGAATTCTAACTGGCTTTACATCGTGCCGTCGGGGATGTACGGGTGCGTGCACTACCTCAGCCAGAAGTATGGAAACCCAGCTATTGTCATAACCGAAAACGGTACTGGATAAATACTTCATCTTTTTTTTTGAAGCTCTATATCATCTTTGCTCGGTATCATGCCTCTCCTTCATCTTGTCATGCACATATCATAACCTTGTTATCATCATGTTGCCAGGAATGGATCAGCCGGGGGGCCTCACCCGCGACCAGTACTTGCGGGACGCGACGAGGGTCCGGTACTACCGGAGCTACCTCGGCGAGCTGAAGAAGGCCATCGACGGCGGCGCCAACGTCCTCGGCTACTTCGCGTGGTCTCTCCTCGACAACTTCGAGTGGATCTCCGGCTACTCCTCCAAGTTCGGCATCGTCTACGTCGACTTCAACAGCCCCAACCTGGACCGGCACCCCAAGGCGTCGGCCTACTGGTTCAGAGACCTTCTGCAACACTGATGTTGTCATCATCATCATCACCATGATCATTCTGAGTTTGTGCCTACTGTTGTTCGAATGGAACCATAATTCAGACTGCTACCAAATGGAAATAAAAGTTGGCATGATATTTTGAGTGTTGCATTTGTGTTCTTCGCCGATCGGCAAATTTAGCCAGGTGAACAAACGCCCCAAAATTAGGCAGTGCGGCCCATGGCCTCCTAGAGGAAAAAACGAGCTCATTCGGCTCTGTCCGCTGGCTAAGTTTGTCTTCCTCCGCTGTGGCCTCCCTCAGCCCAAGGAAGGATCACGGCGAAACATGCATGAGCGAGGCGCGCGCCACTTTGCATGCCAGCCTCGACCGCACACGTACGCGCAGCCCCATCTCCACGGTCCTAAGCTCCGCCGGCGCGCCACCGCCGTCGCAGCATCGTCGTCGTCGTTGTCGTCGCCGTCATGGCCGCGGGGCCGGTGAAGGTCGTCGTCCTCGCCGTCTTGATCGCCGCGGTGGTGGCGACCAGCTACTTCCTCCGGTACCGGTGCCCCCGCCTGCCGTCGCCGTTCCTGCCGGGCGCCGCGCCGAAGCTGCTGATCGTGGTGACCAACGAGCAGCAGGTGGGCGAGGAGCTGGACATGGCGGACGGCAACGTGCAGCTGCTGTGCCACGGCTACAGCGAGCACAACCTGAGCGCGCCGGTCTGGTCGGAGCGGGCCGAGATCCCCAGCGCGGAGGAGGCGCGCATGTCGATCCCGGCGGTGCGCGGCGACGAGGTGTTCGAGGTGCTCTGCTCCTACCGCGGCGCCAACCTGTGCTGGGCGCACGGCGTGCGCATCTTCTGGAACCCCGGCCACGACGTGCTCCTCTGCAGGGAGGACGGCGGCGGGTGCAAGGTCCGGTTCCGGGAGGACGGCGGCGTGGAGAAGCAGTACGGGACGCTGGGCAGCAGCCACGGGATGGAGACGCAGCCGCCCATGTTCCTCGGCTTCGCGCCGGACTTCGACAACGCCAGGGACGGCGGCTGCGCCTCGTCCAGCTGCGTCGGCAGGACCGTCAACCGGGTCATCGGCGAGGAGAGCTGCTGCGACGACTCCTGCGGCGGGTGGGAGAAGGCAAACCCAAAGACGTCGTCCTGATGACGATCCTCCATTGTAGAATACCTTCCTGGTTTCTTTTTTCCTGTATGTATGATGTCGATGATGTAGAGCACCAGCTGATTCCAGTGTGATGTAGACTATGCAATGAGATACTGATTAATAGGAGAACAGACACACTTGAATTTGACATGAAAATAGCTTAGGGTTCCTCTGCCCCCGTCGGCGCTGGTCCACTGGTCCGCCTCGTCTTCGTTGGCCCTGAGGCCATGGAGGAGCGGTGGACCCCTGCCCTTGCCGGTGGGAGGGATCCTGCTTTTTTGTTTTAGGTGTTTTTTGTTTCATGAGGCGAGGCGGCAGAGGCAGCTCCGTGAAGGTTGAGTATCCCTTTCCTCGTCGCCGCCGGAGCTCGCTGGTGGGCAAAGCCCGACCGGTAGCGGCGGCGAGGCCTCCTCTCCTCTCAGAGAGGTGGTGGGCGGCCCAGGATGGCCTCATCGTTCTGGGGCGCGGCGGCCTAGTGGATGCTGCCCCGGCTTGGAGGGTTGTGTGGTGTGGCCGGCGGGGATGTGCTAGCGGTGGTGGAGGCGGCTGCGGGGGCCCAAAACTGGATCTGGTGGCTCTCCCTCGACAGGCAGCGCGGGGGCTGGCCATGACCTGGCGTGGTCGTGGCGCTGGGAGTGGGCCGCGGAAGCGCGCGGTGGGCTGCTGCGGTGGGCGGTGGCTGACGTGGTGTGGTGGCCCCTCGGTGGATGGGCGCTCTGGGGGCCTCTTTGGTGGTTGAATGCGGACAGGCCGGTGGACGGGTGGTTGCTATTGCCCCGCATGGAGCTGACTGGAGGCCGTGGTGTGGCGTCAGGGGTGACTTTTGGGGAGGTTGCAGGAGGGATGGGTAGTCTCTCTACCCGCCATGGACGCAGGGGGCGTCGGTCCGGACATGCTCCGATCTTCTTGTCCTCATTTCCCCTGCCTAGCGCCTCCGAGCTCCAGATTGAGTTGTTCGGGGCAGTCTGGGCACCGGCGGCTCTTCTGATGCTTGGGTTTTGCCGGACGGTTCCAAGTATGTTCCTTTGTTGGTTTCTGGAGCGTCGGGATGCAAGGTGATGGCCTTGGTGGCGGGAGCGGCGTGCTCGTGAGCGGAGCTCGCGGCTCAAGTGCAGGCTAGTCTCTATGGTCGTGTGGGCGGCATGGCGGTTAGTGCTTGTCGATCGGTGGCTGTGATGTGACATCTATCCCCGGGACTGGCCACAACCTTTGCGAAGTTGGAGTGTGTTTACCGGGGTGAATACCCTGCCTGGCTTTCCCGGGTCGGCAGAGGCAGCGTCCGTGGACGTCATCATCCTCTTGAAGGCTTCGTCGTGGTTACTCCATATCCTCCAAGATGCCCTAGATGAAAATTGTGATCCTCTGGATCAATCAGGTGGTGGCAGCACTCCGGTGGCGTATCCTTCTTGAAGGCATCGCCTTGAGGCTCATAGATCGACGACGTGCGGCTTGGTCTCTTCTTGGTGGCTTGTTCCTAGTTGAATGCCCCCCCCCCTCCCCCCCGATTTCCTAGCGAGGCTTAGTGTATATCTGTTGTTTACTTGGACTTGTTATGGGAGTGTTACCTGCTTCTTAGCATCTTTGTATCTTGCCTTGGGCGATTGTAGTGTTGTATCGTTCGTTGCAAGTTGGTTATTCTTTTATATATATAAAAAGGGGTGAAAGCCTTTTTCGGTAAAGTTGTATAAGGTCTAGCGTTGTTGAAAGACGTGTAAAGATGTGTCTCTAGTAGATCTCGATCCATGTTAATCTTAAATGGATCTGCTTGGATTCATTCTTCATTTTTACGCAATACTTGTAGTCGTCACTAGTTGGTCGACCTTCATGTAATTTTTGCTAGGCCAGTGATAGGCGCCAGTTGACCGGTCAAATTTTAGACGATCGCACTGCACACGTACAATCTGCCTAGTTACTAGTTATAGCCGCACGATATTCTCTCTCTTCCATCTGCTTCGTTCAAAAAACAGAAAGGAAAGCCATGGCACCTGTCCACCGCGTCTATGTCGTGATCCTCCGAGATGCCAGCCAGCTCGGCGGTCGTCCTCGCCCGCTTGCCTCGTCACTAGTGGTCGCCCTTGCAGCACACGTCCTCGCCGGTTCCAGCAGGACGCCCCCCCCCCCCCCCCCCCGCCCCCCCCCCCCCCCTCCCCTCGTAGCAAAACGACGCCGTCTTGTAGCATGCCCGACATCTCTGTCGATGCAACACCTAGCCGCCGCCGTCATAGGATGTCCGTCGCAACACCACCGTGCCCCTGGCCGCAGCTCTCAGCATCACCGCTCCACACCAGGTTGAAGCTTTTTCTCACGCCGGTTGAAGCTTTTTTCCAACCGTCGACACCGGTTGTAGCAAAACTCAACACCGGTGGTAGCACGACACGACGCAAGTTGTAGCAAAATTGGACGACAGTTGTGGCTCCTTTGTAGGTTGCAGCCATCTGCCGTCCCCGTCCACAAGTTCGCCGTTGCTGGTTGCAACAATCAGTCCGACGGTCGTCACTTTTGTTGTTGTCAGTCATAGCTTTTTCATAGCATGGTTTGCAGTTTTCTGGTCTCTCGGTTACATTCATCTGTCGCTGCCGTCCGCCAAACTACACCGCCGAAGATTGTAGCAAATAGTGACGCTGGTTGTAGCAAAAAAGGTGATGTGGTCGTAGGAAAAACTAACTGTGGTTTTTCAACTTGCTTATTTGCAGCAAAAACCAACTGCTGTTCCAGCTCTGGTTTCGACCCATTGCAGCAAGTCCACTCGCCGGTGTTGCAACCTGCGCCGTGGTCATCCATGGAGAGACTCGTGCACCTCCGTTGCAGGAGCATCTGTGAACCACGGTGTGAAGATCGAAAGGAATGAAAAAAGAGCGATGTGGCGCCTTCCAGGAGCGCTTCCAAAGGTAGGAGACATGCGCTTTAGCAAAATCGAACGCAGCCGGTCAGCTGCTTTTGGTGCTCTTTGTACTGCAGATGCAGATGAAGCTTTTGGTGCTCTTTATACTGCAGATGCAGATGATAAATACTCCCTCCGTCTCGAATGAGGTGACTTAGATTTGTCCAGACAGATATACATCCATGCCTAGATAAATCTAAGACATTCGAGACTTAGATTTGTCCAGACAGATATACATCCATACCTAGATAAATCTAAGACAAATAATTTGGGACGGAGGTAACAGACCGGAAGTTAAAAGACACACTTGAATGAATCCCAATTCAACCTTTCCCGCATGACAACAACAATAAGTAGCTTACAACAACTCAAATTCAGGGCAGACATTTGCCATGTTCTACCATCAGGGCAGACAAGTTGCTAAATTGAACCATAGACACAGAGTCAGTTCAGACAACAGCGACGCAGGAGTTCCTGGGAAAAAAGATGGGCAAAACAGGAGGTAACAACCAAGGTTCGGTACACAGAGTCATCATTGCGATTTAGGATAACATCTTGACGTCTTTTAATAGAGGAATTGCGGTTGTATGTCTCAGACTTCTAAAGCATAATAATATGTAGCTGACCCGCGCCCATCATTCAATGGATCTGAAAATAGAACAGGAGAGCATCAGAAATCATGCAAATGACAAGGGAATTACGGGCTAATTGCATATGAGGAAACTCACAGCTTCTTTGAGGTGCTCCGGAGCAAATAGTCACATCAAATTCAGATTTAACCGCGACCACATCAGGCATGTGATTGATTGGTTGCTAATCAGAGTCTTCATAGACACCCTCGTCGTCATCAAGATCATCAAAGGAGCGAATGTCCAGCTGATAGCGGAGGATACCGCCAATGCCACCAAATCCTCTACAGAACTGTGAGCCCTCTTGAGATTTATTGGTAACAAACTCAAGGGTGCACCCAAACTTTTTGTATTCATTAGCAAACCATTCCAAAAGTGAGGTCTTCTCCTGGACTTCTAACTCAGCATTGGTAGATTGATCACGGAAGTTGCTCTGGTCGGCTTCACCTTCTTTGTTCAGATGCTTTATGATAATTTCTCCAGTTGCACTGTGCTTAAGCACAAACCGATTGACATCAAGGTTTTCCCACACCATCAAAGTTTCAACAGCACCCATTTCAAGAGCCTTCAGGGTGTCATCAACTCCAAAGACATACTTCCCAGTATCTTGACTAATCTCTTCAAAGTACTTCCCGATCAACTTCTTCTCTTGGATGAACTTCACATTTGCTAGAATTTCAGCTGATAACTCAATGGCCTGGTTGAAACCGCTCTCACCACCATAAGAAACATCAACCACATTAAGTATTTTGCACTGAAGGCGCTGATCAAACATGTCAGATTGGCTCAGTTCTGTTTTAAAATCAGCAGAACCAGCCAATATTAGTCCCGCAACATTAGGCTGGCTGGTAGCTGGGTTGATGAAGAACTGAGTAGCAAGTTCAGCTGTTTTCCGAACATAATTGTGACGCTTCTCCATCCGAAGGCGAGCAAAACGCAGAGCAGATTGCCCTCCTCTTCCATGCTTCTTGGGGAGATCCACACTGAATTTGTGAAGCACTTCACGAGTATTGCCACTAAGTGTGCCAAAAAGAGTTCCATTACCATCCATAATGATGAAGCCAAACTTGTCATCGGATTCCAAGAGCTCACTCAAGGCTTCAGTGTGGAATTTGTTGTCACAAAGGTACAAGGACGCATTGATGGGCTTGAATGGCTCAAAATCAATTGTAACCTTCTTTTCCTTGCCATCATCAGTAACAATTGTTCCAGTGTAGAGAACTAATCCATTTGGGGGAACCCTGTTATACAGCTTCAGCCTCTGCTGAGCTGAGGTGATGGCTCCCAAAACAGATTGACGATTGACTCTACTCTTTATGTTTGAAGCAGTACCATATTCATCACCCAACATCTTGGTCACACGCGAGACTTGATCGCGTGGAGGCATAATCAGAGAGATCATGCTTGTGCCATTGCCTCTAGCAGACTCAAGTCCCTTGATCAGCTTCTTAATCTTCCACATCTCAATGTTCTTGTCGGTTTCATGACTATCAGACATCTTGACAAAAGTTGGGTGCTCAGTTCACCTGCAGAATACAGAAACTATCAAGTGTAAGAAATGAGCAGAGTGCTGATAAGTGATGGGAGTCTAAGAGCTGCAAGAAAATTGATTTTAGATTTTGCATGGGAAAAAGAGCGAGACATTCAATGCAATACGACAACGTATGTCAACCTGTCAACCTATTCCAGTAGCTGCACGGTCACTTTACTTAAAACACTAAAAGAATTAAATCCAACACGTGATCTACGTTACCTGAAAAAAATGGCAGGTAGCGAAGTGGATAACCACCTAAGCTCTACAATTTAATTGAAAATGCCAGCAACGGTAAAAATACCATATATATGAGTCGGCCGATTCGGAAATAGCCCAGGAATCACGTGATGATTCTTTTCAAACAAAAAAAACAAAGCGAGCTCTGCGTATCATATCAAGCAAGAAATGTTATAACCTTACAAAAGGCAGAAAGCATGTGGCGTTCGAGGTCCTCAAAATTGAATCTAAACATACGCTACATGGCGGTTACATGCACACCGCCATGCAACGTTCGGCTTCGAAAAACCTCCAAAAAGCTCAAGATCCAGAAGATCTAGAACTGCAGGCTACTTCTTACTAGTACGCAGCACTAACGAATAGCGTGTGCTCAAGAATAGGAAATATGATAGACCAAGCCTCCAACATAGATGCAAGTGGGCATCCCGCATATCCCGCATAAGTAGGGAAATAGTGCAAACTAAGCTAAATTTGGATGAGGAAATTATAGCTAACGTGATCTGTTTATACTACAAAGCGGGGCGGATCGGACGCCGCTCTGGCACCCCTAAGACATAGAACTGTACAATTGTGAGTCAATTTTAATCTAGAAGTGGTGCTTCTCATCGAACATAGCATCAAATCTAGCCAGCACCAGGGGAAAAAATACTTAAACAATGTAAAATAGGACCGATAGGCACAAACCGATGAGAACATGCCTATACCAAGGGAAAGGGGCGCACAAAATTACGGGAGCCACCAATCCGCAGCAGCAAAGACGAAAAAACAAAAACCCTAATAAGCAACTAATCCGACCAGATCTCTGAGCATAGTAGAGCTAAGAACAACGCCGCAAAAACGCAGAAAAAAGAAGCCTGGCCAAATCTAAGCCCGAACCCGGCTGCAGGGAGGCGGATCTAGGGTTCTAGGCGGCATGGCGCCGGGCGCGCGCCGCCACGCCCCAAATCTAAGTCAAAAGTTTTTCGGTTCAAGTAATCCGACCGTGGATGACTGGACGGTATACCTCAAAAGCCGATGACGGAGACTGCGGACGCGGTGGAGGCGACGAGGTGGAACGGCGACGGCGGCGGCGGGCGGAGGGGGCTACGTGTGGGAAGGGGGGCGTCGGCGTTGACGCTAAGGTACGGCGTAGCACAGAGGCGATGGACTGCACACTGCAGGACGGGTTTTAGAGCACTGGGTCGGGTCGGATTGGAGCTTTGGGTAGGGCCAGGAACACGGTAGCAGGCCGGACCGGGCCGGGCTCGGGAAGAGGGGTTAGATCAGGCGACACCGGTGAGAGCAACTTCAGTTTTTTCTTTTTGTAACTTCGAATTATGTCGCCATTCTTCCTTTCATCTCTCTCTCTTTTTTTTCGGAAAAACTTCCAGTCTATTCATTTTTAATCATGGCAATACAACAAACACCAGAATTAATAAAAATTAATTTAGATCTGTAGACCATCTAATGACGACTGCGAGCACTGAAGCGAGTCGAAGGCGCGCCGTCGTCATCGCCCCTCCCTCGCCGGAGCCGGACAAAACTTGTTGTAGTAGACAGTTAGGAAGTTGTCATGCTAAGGCCGCATAATAAGACCATCGCGGCAGAATAGCAACCGCCGTCGATGAAGAGTAGCATAGATCGAAGGGATCCAACCTGAAGAAACACGAACGTAGACGAACTACAACCATATCCGCCGAAGACACATCTCCACACGTCCACCGATGATGCTAGACGCACCACCGGAATGGAGGGCTAGGCAAGGAGAACCTTATTCCATCTTCAGGGAGCCGTCGCCGACTCATCTTCCTGAGCATCACACAAACCTTAACAAAATTCAAAGAAACGTCTAAAAACAAAGCCCTCCCACCGGCAAGGGCCGGGATCCACCGCGCCTCCATGGCCCTAAAGCCATCGGAGACGAGGCGGACAGACGGCGACACCGTCGGGAGGCAGAGGAACCCTAAGCTTTTCTTGGGGGAGGAGTCCTTTCATCTCTCTCGTTTAGGGATTTATAAGCTAAAACCCTACTCCAACTCCTCTTTCATCTTGGGGGTCCCTCCATCCACACTATCTTTCTCCCAAATGTGTAGGGGGGCTCTCCAGTCCTTCCTGGATCCTGTTGGCCGGTATATGTCATTGTCGACCGTTGTCCACGGACAATTGTCGTTTCTTGTCGTAGTCCGCCACCTCCCGCCATCACTTGTCGTGGTTCACCATCAATGAGTTCTTATTTTGTCTTTTCATGGGAAAAAAGAAGAACAAGAAATTTGGGAGGGGGGGGGGGGGGGGGGGGGGGGGGGGGGGGGGGTTGGAGGATATCATTGTAATGCCACTAAAAAAAGAGACTATTTTGTGAGCTCCCCCCCCCCTCCCAGAATCTCCCGGAATAGTGTTTAGGGTGAGGGGAATTTTAAAGGCTATAGCTCGAGTTGCTCCGAGTCAACGACTCAATGTTGCTTACTCACTACAATGTGTATCTATATGGACTAGGGAAAAAACCTTATTTGCATTGATGGGGTAAAAAATGTTGCTAGTGTAGTCGCATTTGTATCAAGTATTATCCACTTTGCATAAAATATGACCTTGAGAACATAATTAAGATATGATTTGAGAGAGCTGGATTACTTAAACACATCAAAACCACCATACCGTTGAAAGTGACCCCGATTGAAAACTATGGGTCAACGACACATGGCGGCGCTTCTTCTTTGAGTCATTCTTTAGGATTCCGATCCTCTTCAAGTTTGTCTGTCGGGACAAATTAGATGAAGCTCTGGCGTAGATTCCTGTCAACTCTTCGGGGCGGCGAGGTTAGAGTTTCTCGCCGTGCATAGGCAACCGCGAGATTTGGTGTCAGATTCTTCAGATCCATTCAATGATGATGATTGTGGCTCCGAAGCGTTGGTCATTAGAAGCACGTGCATAAAGACTTCCCGGCTATCGTCGACAAAGCCAGGCCAACTATAGTATGAGAATGGCGACAAGAACGGTCATGTGGTGGTCCATGGACCTCAATGTAATTTTTATCACGTTTAAGATGCTTTGTGCTTCCGCTGAATCTTTATAATAGATCTGATTCTTCTAAATAAAAAACTTGTATTATAGTTTTTCCTACATTTTTACATGCTTGGACTTTGACAAAAACATCCCGAACAGCGCTTGCACCCTTGCACGTACACTATCCAACAGAAAAGGCCCATGCATTTGGTGTTTACGTCTGTTCACTGGAAAAGCTCCATGTCACTACCATGTAGAATATCAGATCATATTATCCAGCGAAATCCACATTTGGCACTCATACTGAAGACAATAAGAACAGAACAGCACACATCGACTGACGGAATGGAACCTCTGCTATTAGATTTAGCATCTACAAAGATGCCTTACACCATCTATGACCCACAGCGTAAACGCTTGGTTAAGAAATGTCGTATATCTAACATGGACTACCGCAAAAAAATTCTCAAAATATGCAGGTACAGATAACAAGTAATGAATCATTCTATCACTGCTACTTTCTCTAATTCACCTCCAGGTGTCTCCTGAAACAGCTTTCCGTGCCTACTAGCAAGATATCCAAGCAAAACGTGTCGTGGAGAAAAGGAACGTGCAAGACCAATCGGTCGATCGGCGGAGCTTCCAAAGAGGGTCTTCTCGTAGTTCTCGGACTATCCAGGAGGAAGATAGGATGATGGTCAATCTGGCATGAAGTTTGCTGCCTCAACCAGACTCAAAACTTTAGAAAACCGTGGTCATCTGCTACTGAGACCGCCTGTTTGTGTCCGGGTTACATGGGAGAGGCGTGATGAAGGGATCAATGGGGCTTCCTCGTCAACAGCTGCAGCTTCTGTTGCCAGAGCTCCAACTGCCACACCTCCAACAACAGTTTCATCGATACTGTCAATGGAACTGTCGGGTTTGTATATGTTGACAACCTTCTTATCCTGAAAGAGGAAAAGGGATGTATCAGAAACTGAAGGCAGCCATTTCATGACTGGAAGGACAGAGGAACGCTTATATTATACAACTTGACATCCCCGAGAGACAAACTCCAAAACTAGTATCCGTTGATTAATAAGATGTTTGTGACCAGATGAGAACCAGAGTGACATACGTTACAAATTCGAACCATATGTTCTACGTATCAACTTTAGTGGAAGCTAAGTGAAGAAACAGCATGCCAGGCGTGTCTGACACTAAGATGGTCGCTGTCAGGTGCTCAGATGATTGCAAAAGTTTGTTAGATGGTAGAACAAGAATAAGCTGAAGAATAGAAGATACAAAGGCATGCACGGAATGGTGAGAGAACTAAGGAATAAGAATAGTCATCTATGGTCCAACAACCTCATATGTCCTGTCTGACAACACGATACACATCAGCAGGGCAAAACAATTGAATTTTTGTACTACAGGTGTCATACGCAACACCGAATAAAAGTTGGGAGAAGGAAAGGAAATGGAAAAATATATATGAAAAATGCACAATAATGCCCTCTGAAGTAGTGATACATCAAAGGCTGCGGCTTCTCTTGATGACATTGTACAATGGACGACCTTAAAAAACTAAAGAAAAATAAATATAGAAACTACAGTGTGAGCTGTACACTAACCTTGGTAGCTCTATCAGCAGTATTATCAATTGGAAGTTGAATTGCTGTCACATCTTTCATCTTCAAATAATTGTACATGACAACGCCAGAGAGCGCTGCACATTAAATTACTACAAGTTAAGAGCTTGTTCGCAAAATATATATATTCAAAACAGGCATATCAACTTATTATTACAAGATCCATTTGCAAATTATATCTCGACGGAAACTGAATGCATAATAATTACCAACAGCATATCCAATTATGTTGAGGCTTGTAATGGTAGATTCAGGAAAGATAACGGTCGAGAGGGCAATAAGTATCCAGTCCTTTAGAACTCCTGCAACTCTCACAGTGACTGCTCCTGTTCTTCCAATAACTAGGAATATGGATATGTTTAATGCAAATGCAGAAAGTGCATTCGAGAAAAATATCCAATAATTGAACTGAATTGGAGAGATGTCCATTTCTGGCTTTTCCAGTAAATACCATGGACCAAATAGGAAGATGAAACTGCATGAAAGAATAATACATTAGATAAATTGCATCTAGAATAAATGTGGAAGACTAAAGCAATTTAGAGACATATAGAACATGCAATATTTAGTTATATTACAGAACAAGTTGCATAATAACCTCAAATGGAAATGATAAAGGCTGCAAAGGAATGTCTATGAAAGATATGCCCACAGCATGTTTTAAAAAGAAACAGCATTGAGCTAGTCATTAGTATTGGCAAACTCTGCTTGCTTTACTCAACATATATAGCTTATAGAATAGTGCATATGGTTTGGTTTCTAGTAATGCAAAGAAGCTCTTCTGGAATAAACTGAGAGAGTTCATACTTAATTAAATCATTATGAGCAAATGCTATTCTAAAGCATGAAAAGGAATGACACTCATAAGTCATAACAATCATGAGAAGTCAAATGTTTCTAGATGCATGTGTACTTCACAAAGTATAGGATTTCAGCTAACTAGGCTTACGACAAAATTGACTCGACACTCAACTAGACTAAAATGGGCAATGCTATTGCTAAGCAACGGCCAACGGGTTGTAGATGGCTAAACAGAATTGACGGTTTATGCTTAAAAAACAAATATTCCTTGTAAAGTACATTTGACTATAATTTCGCGGATATTAATCTAGTACCAAAACATTGTAAAGTAGAACACTTTATAACGAGTAAATAGTCATCCAATATAATTTAAGCCCTTCAATATATGCACATGATTCTTTGGTTAACATATAGGCAACATATGTTATGAACCTAAATTCACCAATGAACATGAAGACTTCAGTAATATGACCAATCAAATATAGCAAGTTAATTAATTTTGACAACTCATTTGAACAGAGTCCTGGAGAAAAGTAGGCAGCAAATGTTTGTTAGTAACAACCTCATATAAGAGTCCTAGTGTCATATAAAGAAGTCCTAGCGAAAGTTGTCATGAACAGATAAACCTACCACATATGGGCTTGTTGCATAATGCATATGTACGTCTACCAGAAACATTACATGATTACAGAGTTTGAACATACGCCTAATAGGATTATATATGTATTTTGATATGCCTTTTGGGAACTACTGATTCGGTTCAGAATATCCATATACTAAAACCAATAACCATAGCGTGTTCTAGTTTATTTTTACACACATATATTACAAACATAGTTGAGTGGCCTCAATCTCATGTAAAGTTGTCATCTCTATTCCTTAAGTTGGCATCCCTATCCATCATCTATCAAGCATTAAGAGCATTTTAAGTCACTGGCTCATTAGTATCACTTAAGAGAATTTAAGAAAATGTCAGTCGTCATTTTTCCAAGTATTCTGTTAGATAGAAATGATAATTCACATATTTTTGTACAAGGATTCTGCAAGAGAGAATATAATAAGCAAGCAAGTATTCAGAATTTTAGAGAAAGTATCCGGTACCTGCAAGGCGCTATGTAATACAGGCTTGTAATAGGATTCAGGGTTAATCCCTTTTTTTGGAGGAGGACCTGTGTCAGGACCAGCCTGAGGGCTTCCGCAACAATGCCAGTTACTTGGTATAATGTTCCTATCACATTAAAATGAATCTCCCCATATGATGAAACTACAACACCAACACTGACCAGCACCATGTTCAAGAAAAGGTCCCGTCTTAATTTGTCAGTACCACATAGAACGGCCATTATAAATGTTGCCACAGGCACTGCAATTCGAATTAATTCAAATCAGTACCATATCTTAGCGACAATATAAGGAAGGTGTGTAGTAAACTCACTCAAAGCCTTGAGCATTTGAATGAAGGCCACTGAAATGTATAAGTATGCTGTATTTCCGAACCTGTAAAATAAAAACAAAAATCAATAAATTTTTGCATGAATATTATGTGAGGGAGAGACATGCTGCAAAACCTGAGTTAAGACAACTCTAAAGAAAAGTAACAAACTGCCATTCAGTGGACAATAAGTACTATATGGAGCTTGAGAATGGAAAGTAGTAAATTAACTTGGTATAGAATGTTCAATTTGTAAACATAACCAGATTAAGTCAAAGGCTCCTTTGTCCATACAGCAACCGATGTCAACTAAGATTGCTATTGCATTAAGCAATTTCACATAATAAGGAAGTTGCATCATCCAATTCCAAGCAACAGGTATATCAGGCAAATTGGGCAATAAGACAGTCCAACACAAAGAACATCGTAGCACCTGCTTGGTTTGCAAACAACTTCAACACAAACACATAATCATTTCAAGGCAAACAATTCGGTTGATACAAACACCAACGATGCAAGTATGCATGCAATATTAATAGTCGAAATTAGTTTAAGATGCTTCACCATTTTAGGCATATATACATTCACATACTACATGCCTGCATAGGCTTGCCGTTGCATGTAGGGTATTGTAAAGAAGCCTAGAGAAATAAAAAGAGATGGAAAAAAAACTTCACATTGTCTTCAATCAGCTTACCAAAGACTTGACGCAAAGAAGGCACTAATGGGAATTACAGATGTGGCATATCTGCATCAGGGAGGACACAAATTGCTAAGATTCAGCTTTATACAATGAAGGAACAAAAAAGAATGATCAGCTTTATACAATGAAGGAACAAAAATGATTGCTCGGCTTTATCAACGAAGGAAGAAAAATGAATGCTCAGCTTTATACAATGAAGGAACAAAAATGAATGCTCTTACATTTGGAAAGTCATCTTGACAGGTGCAACAACCTGGATAACCAAAATACAAGTGACTCCGTTAGCTCATCTAGGAAAAACAAAATGACATCACTAGAAAAACTAACAATTCAATTACAGCTAGTAGCCCAAGCTTTGCATATGTTCTTGCCAGAACAATTGCTGCATGAGAATATTATTGATTTACAAGTCGTTCTGTTGAAGCAGGCTCACCATTATTCGTTAAATAAGAGACAAGATTTTTTTGAAGGGAAAATAAGAGACAAGATAGTAGTACACAAGGATAATAGAAGGCTCTATCAGGGAAGACCGGAAGTGGCATGGAGAAACATACCTTGAAAACACGGACTAGGAAGAATGCCACGACTCCAGAAAATGACATGTGAATCATTGTGAGAGTGATAGGAAAGGGGAATTTGAAGTACTTGGGAGATAGCACCCACTGTAAAAATAAACAAAATATTTTTGAGAAAAACATACATACATCATAATCAAAGTCACATATACACAAGAAAGCACATAATACCAAAAACAAAAGGGGTTAAAGAACACAATGCTTTGGAGTTTGGATCTGCACTATTAGCATGCGAATAGAAGATTCCTCAAATTGGTCAACCCTTTGAGCTACATTATACTACAGATTACTGAAAATGTGACGCAGCAAAACCTTGATTCACCAAACAAGACAAAAACACCTACAGAGCATAAGTGGCCTTGTAATAGACCGCGCACCAAATCAACAAGTTACGGGCAATCAAAGTAGCAGGCATTCACACTGGAGCTAGCAAACTTAATCGACACTACACCTGAAATCGTCGACGGGAAATAAAATACTATCTAAATGAAACCGTGAACAGGACGAATGTTAGTTCATCATGACGTCGTCAGTTGCTCCACTCCGCCACATAGTGGGACTGGGCACAAACAAATATTTCCGAGTGGCGAAGCCGGCGCTAGAAGGGGACGTACTTTGTTGAAGAGGATGACCCCCGACGAGAGGCAGATGTAGATGAGCAGGTAGAGGTAGGTGAGCAGGAGCTGCCTGCTGATCATCATCGCCGTGTGCGCCGCGGCGGCGCCCTCCCCCCAGCGCGCGGGGTGGGTGCGGCGCCTCGCGTCCTTCAGGGGGGCGGGGTGGGGTGGGGCGGGGTCGCTCGCCCGCACGCAATGGCGGCAGCCGGGGCCGCGGCGGACCTGCGCCGGTGCGGCGGCGAGGGGGCGGGCGATCTGGCGCGCGCGTGCCGCCGCTCGCGGTGCGGTGCGGAGATTGGGGGGGGGGGCGGAAATGGGATGCTTCGGAGAGCTCGGTGGGTTTTCTGCAAAAGGTGAGTGAGCGGAATGCCAGCAGTGGAGCGTGGCCTCGCTGCTTTTTTATGGGGTGGTTTTAGAAATTTTTTATTTATTGAAACGAGGGAGCGCAAAATACGGTGTTTTTCTTATATTTTAATTAGTAAAACGAGGCGGAATCTTTGGGTGCAAGCGTGCCAGCGAAGTCTGGAAGGAGCCTGCTACGACCGATCGGGCCTACTTAACACGAGTCAACTGCTATCCCTGAGCTTAGGGCGCTTCTTTGGTATGTTTAGGGGCAACGTCGTCAAGGGCGAGACCACTCAGCCAACTCGAAGAATGCTCAGATTTGAATGCGGTAGTTTAGAGCAACTTCAACAGGGTGACCCATTTCATCCGTTTTACGTCGGCGCGGATAAAAGTGACGGTCCAACGCGCCGACCTAAATTCAAATCGTGTCCGTCCAGCGTCCGCGCTGATCCGTTTTCCGCTCAAATTTGCGTCTGGAATGCGTCGGCGCGGCAAAGCGGGCGCGTCGCGCGTCTCCTCGCCGTCCGCCGTGTCCCCATCTGGCGGCCGTCGAACTACGACAGTCAACATAATTTATTATGACCGCCCACTTTGGGCCCACGCGTCAGCAACGGCGGTCGTTTTTTTTTAAGCGGGGCGTGCGGCGGGGCCTCCTCATCCACTACCACTCGGCCCCCGTCCCCATCTGGCCACCCCTGCCACCACGCCAGCGACAACCCTAGTCACCGCCAGCATGGGTTTCTTCTCCAGCGTCGGCAGCAGCCGCAAGGGCAAAGCCCCCGCCCGCCATTCCCCCTCCCTCCCCGCCCTCCCCGCGCCGGCGCGCGCTCCCGGGCAGAGGCATCGCATCAACGTGCCGGTGCACCAGGCCGAGTGGCACTGGCACCACCGCGTGCCTCTGCCGTACCCGGACGTGACGCTGCCGCACGACTGGCATTTGGATCCGGAGAGGATCCCAGTGCCGGCGGCTCCGCGGACGGCCAGGGCCCATGCGGAGGAGGTGCGGCGCCGGCGGGCGTTGCTGAGCGAGGAGCAGCGCGCCGCCCCGCGCTTCGCTGTCGACTCGCTCAACTGGGCTCGATGGTTCGCCATCGAGCACGAGGAGGCGAGGCGACGCGGCGTCCGCGGCGTCGACCACAGCCTGCCGCCGCCCGCGCTCGTCGTCCGCGATGAGGACCAGGAGGCCGAGGCCGCCTACCAGGCGGCCATCAAGGAGAGCGAGGAGGAGGAGCGGTGGAGGGAGGCGGACGAGGCGGCTTTCGAGGCTGCCATGGCGGAGGCCATGGCCCTCTCCGCGGCGGGCGACTGCGTCGTGCCGCCGGTGGCCCTGCCCAAAGCCAAGCCGGAGGAGCCGGCCTACATCGAGCGCTACTCCTGGACCGGAGTAGTCCGCGAGTGGGTCAGCGCTCCGCCGATCTGGCTCGGGGCGACGGAGAAGCAGGAGGCGGCCTACCTCGACCACTGGCGCCGCGTTCGGCTTGCCGAGGACCGCCGGAAGTGCCAGCGCCTGCAGATGCTCGAGCGCGAGGCCGAAGAGGAGGCACGCCAGGCCCAGGCAGCGGCGGCAAAGCCCGACATCACCGCTGTCTGGAACACGGCGTTCCCCTGGGACGACCCTGCGCCGATGTTGATCGACTCACCGGTCCCGACGCAGACGCCGCCGCCGACGAGGACGCCTAGGGCAGCGCGTCTTCTAGTTTTTAGTATTTTAATTAATGTAATGTGGACTTTCGCCGGCCTTCGTGGCCGGCTTTTATGTTTAATTAAATGCATGTATTTATTTTCAAAATGCTTGCAATACTTTTTTTGGCGCGCCGATGAAATGGGTCGGGTCAGCGTTGGGTGCTCACGCCGATTCAAACACAGTGCGGACGTTTGTATCTGCCAGATCAACTCAAACAAACAAAAAACGAATAAAAACACCGTCCGTTTGGGTCGGCCAATACGAGTTGCTCTTAGGGCGCTTCTTTGATATGCTTAGGGGCAACCTCGTCGATTGACAAAGGGCGAGACCACTCAGCCAACCCGAAGAATACTCAGATTTGAATGCGGTGGTTTTATAGTTGCTGCAACTTGATTCGTCCTCAAGTTGATTAACACAACGAGCCGGAATCTTTGGGTGCAAGCGTGTCGGTGAAGTCTGGAAGCAGTTGGGTCTCTTGGAATTCATTAACAAAGCAAACCTGCTATGACCGATCAGGATCAAAATCAATGCAGAGTCAACTGCTTGCTAACAGTGCCGAGAAGAAACTCGGGCCTTTTTTTTTGGTTCACAGGATTTTTGTATGAATTTCAAAGGATAGGAATTTTGCAGGGAAGAAACATTTTAAGGCCTCTTTGGTTTGGAGGAATTTCATAGTAATTCTAGATGATAGAATTCTCATACGATTTTTTCCTTAGGAGCCCTTTGATTTATAGGAATGGATTCCTATTCCTATATAGGATTGGTTCCTATCCTTCACATTTCATAGAAAAATGAAAATGAGTCTAGACTCAATAGAAAAAATCCTTTGGTGTGAACCAAATGACATCTCGTTTCCTATTTCTGTTCATAGGATTTGAGATACATGTCATTTCATTTCCTACAAATTTCCTATTCCTACGATAATCCTATCTTATGAATCAAAAGAGACCTGAGTCATTTGATTCGTACAAATGCATTCATGTTTCTATTAGGGTAGAAAACGATTCTTCTCATTTCAAAGAAAAAAATATATTACCCTTGACTCAATGAAAAAATTTGTATCCTGTAAGCCAAATCACATCTTTTTTCTATAGGAATTGAGACACTTGTCATCTCTTTTCCTATATTTTCTATTTTCATGATATTCATATCCTATAAATCAAAGGAGACCTCATAGATTATGTCCTTATTCTAAGCTTATGGTTGTTGCTTCTTGGTATGTTTGGGGGCGGCGTCGTCAATTGACAAACGGGCGAGGTCGTTCAGCCGGCGGGAAGAACAAATAACTTATGTCAAGAGCCACAAACGTCATGCGAGCAACAAGCGTTAAGATTGAGAGGAAGAATGAAGATCATAAATGGAGAAAGCCTATGCATGGGTCCTTGAAAGTCAATGCCGATGCTTCGTTCCATGAGGAATTGGTGGGGCTACTGTAGCAATACTCGTAGATGAATGGGGGTACTTCTGGAATGGAAATTGATGGTCGATGAGGGTTACCCGCGGTGTGGGTTGTGTAAGAGCAACTCTACCAGACCCCGCAAAATGCACGAAATTGCAAAATAACCGTCATTTTACAGTTTTAGGCGGAAAAAACGACCAGAATAGAACCCATAAACCATCCCAACTTGTAAATTTTTTAAGAGGCACCACAAACATCCCGACCGAACCCGTGAAAATAAGGATTTCGGAGACAACCCGAGGACGACCTGTATACATGAAAGACCGTTGACGGGAGTCCAACTACCAGAAACTTCATGGCTCGCTCCCGTCCGCCCGTCCCCGGCCGCAGCGCCGGCCCCCACTACCGCGCCCACCAGCCGTCCACCCCGTCCGCCAAGCCTGCTGGCCGTCCACCGTGCCTGCCAATCGTCCGCCGCGCCGGCCTGCGGTTTTCTTGACGAGGAGCTAGCTAGCTAGCTAACCGAATCGATTCGAATGGATCAGCTAGCTAGCTAGCTAGCAGCTCAATGGATACATGTGTAGCTAACAAATGGAGGAGTTCGGCCGCCACCCATGTGTAGGAGATATGCCCTAGAGGCAGTAATAACAGTTATTTTGCATCTCCTGGTTTGTAATGAAGGTTTATATTTCATGCTATAACTGCAATGATTCTCGAGTCTGCAAATAAAACGAGGCTTGGAGGGAAACTCATGTGCACGTGTGGGATAATGCTACCTCTTGAGCACTGCGTTGGATTTTCCCGAAGAGGAGAGGATGATGCAGCAAAGTAGCGTAAGTATTTCCCTCAGTTTTTGAGAACCAAGGTATCAATCCAGTAGGAGGCTACGCGCGAGTCCCTCGTACCTACACAAAAACAATAGCTCAACACAACCAACGCGCTTAGGGGTTGTCAATCCCTTCACGGTCACTTACGAAAGTGAGATCTGATAGAGATGATAAATAATATTTTTGGTATTTTTGGTATAGAGATGCAAAGTAAAAAGTAAAAGCAAAGTAAAAGCAAAGCAATAATAAAGTGATGGAGATTGATATGATGAGAAAGAGACCCGGGGGCCATAGGTTTCACTAGTGGCTTCTCTCAAGAGCATAAGTATTCTACGGTGGGTGAACAAATTATTGTTGAGCAATTGACAGAATTGAGTATAGTTATGAGAATATCTAGGTATGATCATGTATATAGGCATCATGTCAGAGACAAGTAGACCGACTCCTGCCTGCATCTACTACTATTACTCCACTCATCGACCGCTATCCAGCATGCATCTAGAGTATTAAGTTAAAAACAGAGTAACGCCTTAAGCAAGATGACATGATGTAGAGGGATAGTTTCATGCAATATGATAAAACCCCATCTTGTTATCCTCGATGGCAACAATACAATACGTGCCGTTGCTGCCCCTTCTGTCACCGGGAAAGGATACCGCAAGATCGAACCCAAAGCTAAGCACTTCTCTCATGGAAAGAAAAACCAATCTAGTAGGCCAAACCAAACTGATAATTCGAAGAGACTTGCAAAGATAACCAATCATACATAAAAGAATTCAGAGAAGATTCAAATATTACTCATAGATAGACTTGATCATAAACCCACAATTCATCGGTCTCAACAAACACACCGCAAAAACAAGATTACATCGAATAGATCTCCACGAGAGAGGGGGAGAACATTGTATTGAGATCCAAAAAGAGAGAAGAAGCCATCTAGCTACTAACTATGGACCCGTAGGTCTGAAGTAAACTACTCACACTTCATCAGAGGGGCTTGGATGATGATGTAGAAGCCCTCCGTGATCGATGCCCCCTCCGGCGGAGCTCCGGAATAGGCCCCAAGATTGGATCTCGTGGATACAGAAAGTTGCGGTGGTGGAATTAGATTTTTGGCTCCATATCTGATCGTTTGGGGGTACGTGGATATATATAGGAGGAAGAAGTACGTCGTGGAGCAACAGGGGCCCACAAGGGTGGAGGGCGCGCCTGGGGGGGCAGGCACGCCCCCTACCTCGTGGCCTCCTGTTAATTGGCTTGACGTAGGGTCCAAGTGTCCTGAGTTGTATTCGGTGAGAAAATCACGTTCCCGAAGGTTTCATTCCGTTTGGACTCCGTTTGATATTTCTTTTCTTCGAAACCCTAAAACAGGCAAAAAACAGCAATTCTGGGCTGGGCCTCCGGTTAATAGGTTAGTCCCAAAAATAATATAAAAGTGAATAATAAAGCCCAATAATGTCCAAAACAGTAGATAATATAGCATGGAGCAATCAAAAATTATAGATACGTTGGAGACGTATCAGATAATAAACGGTAAAATGTATTCCTAGTCAAGCCTCCATGACTGGCTCAAGTATTGCATGATGATCATGTTTTCCTGATCATGGGCATGACTATGCCGACAATTTTGAGGGCACAATTGTTAGTAGAACACATGTGTTGAATCGACCCAATATGATGTTATGTTATGAGATACTTTCGTCACAAGTTAATGGTTAATAACACAGGGAAGTTAATGTTTGCATAATTCCTTAGACCATGGGAGTATCGAGTTTCTTCGTACTTGCTTCGTGAACTTTGGGGTTTGTTAAACATCATCCGTAACTGGGTGGCTATTACGGCGGCTTATGGGTTCACGGAAAAGTATGGCAAGTAACAAGATAGCTCAAGATTGGGATTTGCTCCTCCGACGATGGAGAGATATACTCGGGCCCTCTCGGTGTAACGGTATCCAGCATCGTCTAGCCAAACACCTTGTGATTTGATCACTGGGATGCCTGAAAGGATCGATATGGTTGACTAGAGGGGGGGTGAATAGGCAACTACCAATTTTTAGCTTTTCTTTACCGAATTAAACTTTGCATCAAAGTAGGTTGTCTAGATGTGCAACTAGGTGAGCAACCTATATGATGCAATAACAACAAGCATACAAGCAAGCAAGGTAGAAACAATAAAGAGTTTGCACAAGTAAAGGTAAGAGATAACCAAGAGTGGATCCGGTGGAGACGAGGATGTGTTATCGAAGTTCCTTCCTTTGAGGGGAAGTACGTCTCCGTTGGAGCGGTGCGGAGGCACAATGCTCCCCAAGAAGCCACTAGGGCCACCGTATTCTCCTCACGCCCTCACACAATGCGAGATGCCGTGATTCCACTATTGGTGCCCTTGAAGGCGGCGACCGAACCTTTACAAACAAGGTTGGGGCAATCTCCACAACTTAATCGGAGGCTCCCAACAAGACCACGAAGCTTCACCACAATGGAATATGGCTCCGAGGTGACCTCAACTGTCTAGGGTGCTCAAACACCCAAGAGTAACAAGATCCGCTAGGGATGAGTGGGGGAATCGAAAATCCCTTGGTGGAAGTGTAGATCGGGGCCTTCTCAACCACTCCCGAGCAAACCAACAAATTTGATTGGCTAGAGAGATAGATCGGGCGGAAATGAAGCTTGGAGTATTTAATGGAGCTTGAGCAATAAATGGAGCTTGGGGGAGGAAGAGGTGGGTGAGAAGGAGGAAGGGGACTCCCTTTTATAGTGGGGGCAACAATCCCGTTGCCCCCCACCAACCAGCCCCGCACAGGGCGGTACTACCGCTGAGAGGGGGCGGTACTACCGCCAGGCGACGGTACTGCCGCGCCAACTAGCGGTACTGCCGCGCTGAGGAGACTTAGTAGGGAACGGACCCAAATGCGGTACTACCGCAGTGGTAGGGCGGTACTACCGCTCCTGCAATGGTACTACCGCCACTACAACCGTGACTAGTGCCGCAAAACCCGACACGAGAAAAAGACCTCTCGAATCGAGGCGGTAGGAACCAAACACCCAGCGGTACTACGACAGTGGGGTCAAGGGCGGTAGTACCGCTGTGGAGCGGTACTGCCGCTTGTGACCCTTCGGCCGTAGTACCGCAGGCAGTGCGGTACTACCGCTGGGGCGAGAGAGAGAGAGAAGGGATCTCTCAAATAAGCTGAGGACCAGCGGAGGTGCCAGGCCCCCAGCGGTACTACTGCTGTGGAGCCACGGCGGTACTACCGCTGCGAAGCGGTACTGCCGCTTGTGACTTCTCAGCGGTACTACCGCTGGGTGCACGGTACTGCCGCTTAGACCTAGACAGAACAAGGAAGAGAGGAGAGATCTCTTCAATGGACAGGAAAAGCTCGAAGGGTGAGAAGCTGATGTGTACGTGATGATTCCACCCAAGCAAAACTCCAGCGGACCCCCTCTTGATAGTACGGTGCCCTCTACGCAACTAGTCCACCTAGAAAGAAACGAAAGAGCTACACCGTCTTGAAATACACTCCGAGGGGAAGAAAGCGTCTCGTGCCAGGGGAGAATCTGAGAATAATTCAACGCACAAGATTAGTCCGCAAACATGTTGTCATCAATCACCAAAACTACCTTGAGAGAGATATGCCGTAACAATCTCCCCCTTTTTGGTGGATTGATGACAACAAGGGATTTGCGCAAGGAAAAGAATTAAAATGAATAAAACTAAGAACTACAAAATATAGACGGGCTCCCCCAAAATGTGTGCACCAAGATAAGGCACGACACACACATTCGGATCAACAGTCCCCCTATATTTTATAGTCCAACAACACTAAGCACAAGATATATGAGAGAAGAGAATAAACAGGACAAGCATGCATCTCGATATAAACTACAGTACTCTGAAGTGACATAAGTAATAAGGTAGCGATAGGGAGCATATGTCTTACACCATATGACTAGGACTTAGGTCTCACACTAAACCAAACCAAAGAAGGAACACACAAGAAAACACAAGACGACTCAAAGCACGACACAAGAAGCAAATCCCTAGCAAATCCCTACACTCTCTCCCCCTTTGGCAGCGAGACACCAAAAAGGGCATAGAGTGACACTACGACTCCAAGTGATGGGAGGGGAAGGTCTCGAACATCACATCTCTGCATCTTCATCATGGGTCGAAAACTGCTCGGCATCGGAGTCGGTCCAGTGGCAATTCTGATGAATCCAGTCCTCCTCTTCAGTGATCTGACCCTCAGACCCACTGACAACAATTGCTCCCATCTGACGCATGAGCTCCTTGTGGCACGTCCTGGCATGCTTCTCCGCCACATGAGTCATGTACTGACCATGAGACTCCATGCAGAAAAGCTTCTTCATCTTGCGCTTAAGCTTCTGGGCCCACGACGGTTCTGCACTAGAGGGGCCAAAGTTCTCCTCATGATCATCAGTAGCAGCCTCACCCTCGGTCCCCATGGCAGCAGCAGCATCAGCAGACGGACCCCCTGTGGCAGCAGTAGCAGATGGACCCCCTGTGTGAGGCGCTGTCCAGTTGTCCTTCTTCCTCAGACGCTTGATCTCATGAGACACCAAGTCTCCAGTCTCTAGCAGCACTCTGGGATAAGTCTGTGCCCAGGCCCTCTCAATGAGCCTCATGATGAATGGACCATAGATAGGGCACTTGCGCTCAGACACGGTGGATAGAAGTTCAGACCACATGACATGAGAGATATCCAGGCTCTCTCCAGTGCTTGCTTCCTTCTCATGCTGACAGAAAAGGAGCATGTCCACGAGGTAAGAGTGGACCATATCCAGATTCCCGATCCGAGGGAAGAGAGTCTCACAGAATATGCGATGAAGAATGTCCAGATACGGAGACAGCTCATAGGTCTTCTTCTGAGTGACTGGATGAACCTTCACAGTGCAGTAGGGCCAAAGGGCTTGCTTGTGGGTGGATGTAGCATTGCGGTGAGGACGGAAACCGATAGGAGTCTCAAGCCCGGTATCCACCACATCAAGTAACTCCATGAAAGCCTTCCACTTGACAGAAAGCAGCTTGATTGGTCATCCATGTCAGAGTCCTGTCGACATCCGTCCCAAGGTGGACGGTGGCATAGAATTGAGCCACCAAATCCGCATCGAAATCCTTATTGAATTGCATGATCCTGAGAATGTTTAGCTGAGTGCACATCTGAAGAGCTTCGCCAAAGTACTCCGGATCCTTCTCCATAGCATCGGTGTCAATGGAGCGAACATCAACAAAAAGATTCTTCTTAGCCTTGATCACATCAAAGTAGATGGCAAACTGAAAATGGTTCCAGAACGGACGGTTGACCAAAGTAGGTTCTTGGTCCACCGCATAGGGGTTGCGGCGACGCTTCTCCCAAAACTCCTTGTTTGTCATCTCAGTCACAGTCTTCCCTTTTGGCTTGTTGGCGGCTCGCTTCGATTGCTGAGGAGGTGGAGGAACACTTGCAGAAGCACTTGCTGGAGGCAGTTGGCTGCTCGAGGAACCACCGGCAGGCTCTGAGGTGCGGTAGCGTTTTGATGTGGCACGCCCGGGGTTGATACGGCGACCTTGCTGCTCGGAACGGTCATCACCTGGAGCCAAACACAAGAACAATGCGAAACAACCAGAAAGAACGAGCATAAGCCAACAAACACAACAAAAAGATCAAGGTAAGGCAGGAGAATGATGGAAATTGGCATGCAGCGGTAGTACCGTGACCTGCCCGCGGTAGTACCGCCCCAAAGGAAGCGGTAGTACCGCTCTAGGTCAAGCGGTAGTACCGCTCCAAAGGGAGCGGTAGTACGGCTTGAGGCGGATAAACATCAGTTTCATAGCACGAAGGCGGTGAAACAGTGGTTTCCTACTACCGTGGTCAGATCCGGCACTACCGGCCTACCAAATTCAAAAATAATCCTATCAAACTCTAATCTAGAAAGTCTAGTTGCCTTCTCCAACCAACTCATGCCTAGATTTCGTCAAAAATCTAGAGATGCAACCACCATTGCCCCTAAGAAACAAGAACTAAAAGGAGACAAAACGAAAGAAGGAACGGGGGCAATACCGGCATCCATGGCAAGAGGACGAGGTGGGGATCGACTCCACCAAAGGAAATGGAGAGGGACGCCCCGGAGACGGAGATCCGCCGGAGCCCTCCCGCGGCAAGAGGAGGCTGGAGAGAGGAAGAGACAAGAGGGGCGAAGTGAATGGGTATGGGGGAGAAGAAACCTCCCCCTGCCTCGACTTAACCCTCAGGTCCCGTCCCTCAGCGGTAGTACCGCGCACCACCAGCGGTAGTACCGCCCAGCACGCCACGGCAACTAAACAGACACGGATTTAGCTCGACGAAACGACAAACATGGCAAGAGAGAAACAACAAAGCACAACAGCAAACGACCAAGACACACCTCTTCAAAAGAGGGCGGTGGCCGAGGCCACCTATATTTGAGTCAAAAGGTATGGCACCGCGAAGATTTTAACCTTGGGCCCATGACCAAAACTCGTCTTTGAAGCACAAGTGCCATCAACAATGGCTAAGGTGAAAGACTTGATCAATTTATGCATAATGGGGGAGGGAGAGTTCATTGAGAGAACAACACTCCCCCTATGTCCATGCCTACACCTAAACTAGACAACAAGTTGAGCGTGATAGGGTGTGCGCGAGTTCAAGCAACATTGCTCGAATCAATGATATTTAGCTCATGCCTTAACTCACGAAATCTTGCTTCATCCAGGGGCTTCGTGAAGATATCTGCAAGGTTATCATGAGTGTTGACATAGTTGAGCTCGATCTCTCCTTGCCTAATGTGATCCCGGATGAAGTGATACCGGATCTCAATATGCTTCGTCTTGAAGTGTTGCACCGGGTTGAGAGAGATCTTGATGGCACTTTCATTGTCACACCAAAGAGGCACTTTGTCACAAGTGACACCGTAATCCTTTAAAGTTTGCCTCATCCATAAGAGTTGTGCACAACAACTACCGGCCGCCACATACTCCACTTCGGTGGACGAGAGAGACACATAACTTTGCTTTTTGGAAGACCAACTTACCAAAGAGCAACCAAGGAATTGGCACCCTTCGGAAGTGGACTTCCTATCCACTTTGTCTCCCGCCCAATCGGAATCCGAGTACCCTACAAGCTTGAAGTTTGATCCTCTTGGGTACCATAAGCCAAAGTTTGGGGTATGAGCCAAATATCGAAAGATTCGTTTGACCGCCACATAGTGACTTTCCTTAGGTGCGGCTTGAAACCGTGCACAAATTCCCACACTCAACATGATGTCCGGTCTAGATGCACAAAGGTAAAGCAAGGATCCAATCATGGAACGATATACCTTTTGATCCACCACTTTACCATTGGGATCTAAGTCAAGTTGGCACTTCGTGGGCATTGGAGTGGAAGCCGGCTTGACGTCACTTAGCTTGAATCTCTTGAGCATGTCTTGAGTGTATTTGGATTGATTGATGAAAGTTCCTTCTCTTCTTTGCTTCACTTCGAACCCTAGAAAGAACTTCAACTCTCCCATGGAGGACATCTCGAACTTTGAGGTCATGAGAGCGGCAAATTCCTCATTGAAAGCTTTGTTAGGAGAACCAAAGATAATATCATCAACATATAATTGGCACACAAACAACTCCCCTTTGACCTTCTTAGTAAAAAGAGTGGCGTCGATTAGCCCAACTTCAAAACCACGGTCTTGTAACAACTCGGTAAGGTGGTCATACCACGCACGTGGGGCTTGTTTAAGGCCATAGAGTGCCTTATCGAGTTGATACACATGATCGGGAAAGTAGGGATCCTCGAACCCGGGGGGTTGCTTGACGTAAACCAATTCATTAATGGGACCATTAAGAAAAACACTCTTCACATCCATTTGTTGTAACTTAAAGTTATGATGAGAAGCATATGCAATCAACATGCGAATGGAT
This sequence comes from Triticum urartu, assembly GCF_003073215.2. Taxonomy (NCBI): domain Eukaryota; kingdom Viridiplantae; phylum Streptophyta; class Magnoliopsida; order Poales; family Poaceae; genus Triticum; species Triticum urartu. Next base: position 20,569,134 of record NC_053025.1, read on the forward strand.
TCAAGACGAGCAACGGGAGCAAATGTTTCACCGTAGTCGATACCCTCGACTTGGGAGTAGCCTTGTGCTACCAAACGAGCCTTGTTGCGAATGATAATCCCATGGGCATCTTGCTTGTTCTTGAATATCCACTTGGTTCCAATGACATTATGGTTCCCCGTTGGCCTTGGCACCAATCTTCACACTTTGTTGCGCTCGAAGTTGTTGAGTTCTTCGTGCATGGCATTGAGCCAATCCAGATCTTCTAGCGCCTCATAGACCTTGTGGGGCTCCACACAAGAGACAAACACGAGATGCTCACAATAATTTGCTAATTGTCTACGAGTGCTTACCCCTTTCTTAAGCTTCCAAGCACATTCGTCATGAGATGATCCTTGGTGGAGAGCTTGGAAGCAACCTTGGCGGCACGACGCTCTAATTCCTCCTCGGTGGTGAGTTGAGGAGCGGTTACTTGATCATCTTGAGCCCCGTCATGAACTTGTTCTTGATCTTGAACTTGCTCGAGGGAGAGAACTTGACCTTGGGCATCACTTGGTGTGTCAACACCGTCTTGAGTATGATCTTGACCTTGGTCTTGTTCATGAGGTTGAGGGCCTTCACTTTGTTCTTCGGAAGCGTGTGGGCCTTGGGTTGGTGATGGCTCCACTTGAGTGGAGCATTGTCCTTCTCCTTCAGCCACAAGGGGTTCCTCAATGGGTAGGATGAAACCAACACCCATTCTTCTTATGGCTTGAGGAGGAATTTCATCACCTACATCACAAGTGCCACTTTGCTCCACTTGGGAGCCGTTATTCTCATCAAACTCCACGTTACACGTCTCCTCAATAAGTCCCATGGATTTATTGAGGACACGGTAAGCATGAGAGTTTGTAGCATAACCAACAAATATGCCCTCATAAGCTCTAGTCTCAAATTTAGACAAACCGAACACCTTTCTTGAGAATGAAACACTTACACCCGAATACCCGGAAGTACTTGAGGTTGGGCTTGTTACCGGTGAGTATCTCATATGGAGTCTTGTTCAAGCCCTTGCGGAGGTAGAGCCGATTGGATGCATGACACGCGGTGTTGATGGCTTCGGCCCAAAAGTTGTATGGAGACTTGAACTCCGCCATCATGGTCCTTGCCGCATCCATCAACGTCCGGTTCTTCCTCTCCGCAACACCGTTTTGTTGAGGGGTGTATGGTGCGGAATATTGATGCTTGATTCCCTCATCACTAAGAAATTCATCCAAGGTGTAGTTCTTGAACTCGGTGCCGTTGTCACTTCTTATTGTCAAGATCTTTGCATTGTGTTGACGTTGTGCTTCATTTGCAAAGTCAATGACGGTTTGTTGGGTCTCGCTCTTCCTCTTGAAGAAATACACCCATGTGTACCTTGAGTAGTCATCCACAATCACCAAGCAATACTTCCTACCTCCAAGACTATCGAAGGATGGGGCCCAAAGAGATCCATGTGAAGGAGCTCCAAGCCTCTTTGAATAAATGATAGTCGTGGGAGGGTGAGCCTTCTCATGTAGCTTTCCTTCGATACAGGCACTGCAAGCACGATCTTTAAAAACTAACATTCGTTAGTCCACGGACATGGTCCCCCTTGAGGAGACTTTGCAAAGATCTCATATTGACATGGGCTAAACGGCGATGCCAAAGCCATCCCACATCAACTTTAGCCATTAGGCATGTCGCGGTCTTAGTGGGTCGCTCCGAAAAGTTAATCACATATACACCATTCTCCACATGCCCAACAAAAGCTACTTTAAGAGTCTTGCTCCACAAGAGGGCCACGGTATCGATATCAAAGAAAGTGGCAAAGCCCATGATTGCAAGTTGACAAACGGAAAGTAAATTATATGCAAGGGACTCAACAAGCATGACCTTCTCGATCGTGAGATCATGAGAGATGACCACCTTGCCAAGTCCCAATACCTTAGAGGATGAGGCGTCACCCCACTCGACATTGGTGGGCATAGATGGAACTTTGTGCATGTCCACCACCAAGTCCTTGCTTCCGGTCATATGATTTGTAGCTCCGCTATCGAGCAACCATGATCCACCACCGGAAGCAAACACCTACAAGAGATCAATGCTTGGTTTTGGGTACCCATTTTGTAATGGGTCCTTTGATGTTAGTAACAAGGGTCTTAGGAACCCAAATAGACCATTCAATGTACTCATGAAGAGAACCAACAAATTTGGCATAAACATGCCCATCACTAGCATGGCATAACACATAAGAAGGATTAAAATCGCCGGCTTTGTTGGGAGGGATGACATTGCCCTTCTTGGCATTGTTCTTCTTATTCTCCTCGGGGGCACTCTCTCCCTCCCTCACAAAGGTTTGCATGAGGGGAGGAGGTCGTTTGGTCTTGTCATTCTTCTTCTTGTTCTTGGAGTCGGGCACGTACCCAACCCCTTCCTTGGCCACACCTCCCTTTTGGTTGGTCAAGAGATCGTTGAGGTTCTTCTTGCCTTGTATGCAAGTCGCAAGACCTCTCTCAAGTTGCTCCTTCAACTTAGCATTTTCCTCAACAAGATGTATATGCTCACAACACGGGTTAGTAGCATTTGCATTATCAATTAAAACCATATGAGGAAAAGTTGCTTTCTCCTTAGTTAGCTTCACTTGGAGTTGATCATGAGACTCCTTGAGACTAGCGTGAATACCCTTCAAGTCCTCATGGGCCTTGTCAAGTATATCAAACTCCTCTTTGAGTCTAGCAAGATCAACCCCGAGTTTGGCCTTCTCGGAATTTAGCACATGAGAAACAATGAGGGCATGATCATAATCTTTCTTTAACTTAGCATGATCAACATTGTGTGACTCCTCAAGAGCCAAACGAAGACCACGCTCTTCCTCAAGAGCATTGGAAAGATCTGAAATCTCATCGGCATAGTCACGACTATGCCCTTCCATCTTAGAGATGGTGTCTTCGTGAGCCTCGATCATGTCATTGGCCTCACCAAGTTGTTCCAAGAGAGCAACAAAGTGCTTCTTGGATTTTCCCTTGAGTTTGCCCATAAAAGCCTCAAACTTGTTAGCCTCCACATTAGCTCCCTCAAGTTCATTAATGCTATCCGTTTGGGAAGGATGATTAATGATGGTAGTTTTGATGTTGGAGGTTACCTTGTTGGTGGCTTTAGCCATGAGGCACTTGGCGGTGATGCTCTCGTTGGGTGAGTCAAAGAGAGACACCCGTGACGTTGTTGCAATGGCAACGGAGGCCATGGCAACCGACTCATCATCTTCATCATCGTCATCATCCTCATTGTACTCTTCTTGCACAACCAAAGCCTTGGGAGGAGTCTTCTTGGTGAAGTTGTTCTTGTTGGGGAACGACTTGGCCTTGTCCTTTCGGATGAGTTTGCCACCATTGTCTTCCCTCTTCTCATACGGGCATTCCGCAACGAAATGACTCACGTTGCCGCAATTGTAGCAAGTTCTTACACGTTGCTTGCCCCTTGTGCCACTCGAGTTGTTTTTGCTAAAGTTGGGCCTTGAGTTTTTCTTGCTCCAAAATTGCCTTGAAGCAAGTGCCATGTGTTCATGATATGCATACTTCGTATCTTCGGGGTTGCTCTCCTCTTCTTCCTCTTCTTCTTCTTCCACGGTGAGCTTGGCCTTCAATGCAAGGTTAGGCTTCTTTGCCCGTTGAGAACGGAGCACCGCATTGTCGGCGGTCTTGTCCAAAATGTTCATGGCCACAAACTCATCCAACACTTCGCTTGAGGTCAAAGTGTGGAAGTCCGGTCTTTGACGAATGACGGAGGACATGGCCTTGTGGTAGGGCATCATTTCCTTGAGGAATTTGCACTTGATCCAATTGTCATCCGTGTCCTTGCTCCCGTGATCTCGTAGTGAGACCGCGAGTTTGGTTACTCTCCGATAAAGCTCATGAGGTTCTTCATCTTCCTTCATTGCAAACTCATCGGCCTCATCTTGTACCACTTCATAGTTGGAGCGTTGAATGCTTGCGCTTCCTCGGTAGAGAGACACGACACAATGCCATGCATCTTTGGCCAAGGCGAAAGGACGAAGATGAGGTAGGTCTTCGGGTGGAATTGCATCTTGAATGATGAAGAGAGCATTCTCATTGAATTGATTGCCCGCGGCTTCTCGAGGAGTGAAGTTGCTTGGATCATGTGGATAGGAACCTTCTTCAATGATTCTCCAAAGGTTAGTGTTCACATGATTTAAATGACGTTTAAAGCGGTAAACCCAAGAATCAAAATCCTCATTTTTCACAATCTTAGGGGGAGGACCGGCATGATTCAAATGAGTGGAAGGAACCGGTCCACCATAAACAAGTGGTGGTTCCACATGGGCAAAGATGTCGGTGCCATTCTTGCCACTAGAAGAAGGAGCCTTTTCACTACTAGCTTCCCCCTTGTCGGGGATAGCATCCGACACCTTGTTGGCGGAATCACCCACTTTCAACGGTGCGGTGGATAGTTTAAGCCCCTCAAGAAATTTAGTAAACATGCTTTCAACTTCCGTTGTCATGGAGGTTTTCAATGTCTCCAAGGCCACATTGAACTCCTCACGAGAGACCGAAGTTCCCCCATCTCCCGTAGACGAGATCGGATTCACACCGGAGTGTTCCTCCACACCGTCTACAGTATCAACCATACTCTTTGGACGGTAAAGTCCTTAATAAAGAGACGAGGCTCTGATACCAATTGAAATGATCGATATGGTTTACTAGAGGGGGGGTGAATAGGCAACTACCAATTTTTAGCTTTTCTTTACCGAATTAAACTTTGCATCAAAGTAGGTTGTCTAGATGTGCAACTAGGCGAGCAACCTATATGATGCAATAACAACAAGCATACAAGCAAGCAAGGGTAGAAACAATAAAGAGTTTGCACAAGTAAAGGTAAGAGATAACCAAGAGTGGATCCGGTGGAGACGAGGATGTGTTACCGAAGTTCCTTCCTTTGAGGGGAAGTACGTCTTTGTTGGAGCGGTGTGGAGGCACAATGCTCCCCAAGAAGCCACTAGGGCCACCGTATTCTCCTCACGCCCTCACACAATGCGAGATGCCGTGATTCCACTATTGGTTCCCTTGAAGGCGGCGACCGAACCTTTACAAACAAGGTTGGGGCAATCTCCACAACTTAATCGGAGGCTCCCAACAAGACCACGAAGCTTCACCACAATGGAATATGGCTCCGAGGTGACCTCAACCGTCTAGGGTGCTCAAACACCCAAGAGTAACAAGATCCGCCAGGGATGGGTGGGGGAATCGAAAATCCCTTGGTGGAAGTGTAGATCGGGGCCTTCTCAACCACTCCCGAGCAAATCAAAAAATTTGATTGGCTAGAGAGATAGATCAGGCGGAAATGAAGCTTGGAGTATTTAATGGAGCTTGAGCAATAAATGGAGCTTGGGGGAGGAAGAGGTGGGTAAGAAGGAGGAAGGGGACTCCCTTTTATAGTGGGGGCAACAATCCCGTTGCCCCCCACCAACCAGCCCCGCACAGGGTGGTACTACCGCTGAGAGGGGGCGGTACTACCGCCAGGCGACGGTACTGCCGCGCCAACCAGCGGTACTGCCGCGGTGAGGAGACTTAGTCGGGAACGGACCCAAATGCGGTACTACCGCGGTGGTAGGGCGGTACTACCGCTCCTGGAACGGTACTACTGTTGGGTAACGTAGCAGAAAACAAAAATTTTCTGACCTACGCACCAGCCCAGGACCACTATGGAGACTGCATACAAGGTTTGATCTGTTTCGTTACCGACTCGTAGCGCAGCGGGAAGTAGAGTCGATGACGATCGGCGGTGCAGATCCCCGCAGCTAGGATTTACAACCTCCCAACCGCGAGGATGTATACCCTCATCTGCTCCTCAGACAGCCCTCCGGGAGGCGGTCGAACAGTCCCCCGGACGGTGTTGCGGACAGTCCTTCGGGAGGACCTTCAAAACTCGGACGGTCACTCGGACAGCCCTTCGGGAGGACTCACAGAACTCGGACCGTCACTTGGACAGCCCTTCGGGAGGCATTCTCGAACAGCCCCTCGGGCACTAAGATCGAAACTACGACCTCTCTACAGAGTTGCACACATACGGTGTCATCTATCCGGCAGGGCTTCGCCGTCCAGAACTAGTTCCTGCCGGAACCCAGACAGCCTTTCGGCTCTACGAAACTGTTTCGCTGGGAGGGAGAGAGAAGCCAGATCATGCATGGCACTTGTATGTGAGAAAGAGTGAGTGTGGAGGGCTGCCCCTCCACCTCTATTTATAGGAAATCCCAAGGGGTAGGATAGTTTCACACAAAAACCCAAAATGCACATGAATGAAGTCCTTCCACAAGGACCTAGGAGTGAAACCAAGGAACAAGAGGGTCCCCAATGGGGGATACCCCATGTGGCCGGCCACACCCCCATGAGGGGCCCAAAAAATGGCTCCTATCCATCCATGTCATCCCCAAGATCTTTTGGAGCAAAGCCCCAAAAGGTGGCTTTCCATGAAGTAACCATAAAGCTGATTTCACTATTCACGACGACATTTTTCAGCGTCCATTCGAACTGAAAATATTTATGTGGGCTTAGAACATTTCCAGTACCCACCAAAATGATTTTCAACGCATTCCGAAACAATTCTGGTTTAGTGATTTTCATCTGCGAAAAGCATCTGAAGTGGTTCCGGCAGCTCCGGAGCATATTCGGTTTTTATCCCGGAAAATTCCAGAAAGCTTCCAGAATGATTCTGGCACCCTCCAAGAATTATCAGGCATGTGCCGAAACCAATTTGACTTAATGGTATCCCCTAAAACAACTTTTCAGTTTCATCGAAACTGATCCGATGACCTCTCTCTGCGGAACCTTTTCCGCTGTCCGAAACTTTTCCGGTGTCCGAAACTTTTTTGGTGATTTTCTCTCAGACTCCTCGTCTAGTATTCAACAGATAGATGACCCTTAAGCGTGTGACCCTATAGGTTCGGTGAAGTATAGACATGACCCGGAACCCCTTCCGATCAATGATCAACATCGGAGCCGTGGACACTCATATTGACCCCTATACCCACACGAATAAATATTCGAGTGAACCTCCAATTGCAGTGAGCTATTCCTGTTGCTTCGCGATATGTCACAAACACCCAAGGTGAGATTTGTTGCATCCCCGTGGACGAACCATTTTTCCACCATGCAAGTTACCTCGTTACCGGTTTTGTTCTCTTTTCTCGTTTCCGTGTTCCGGCATCCCAGTGATCAAATCACACTGTGTCTGGCCAGACGATGATGGATACCGTAACACCGAGAGGGCCAGAGATATCTCTCCATCGTCGGAGGAGCAAATCCCAATCTTGAGCTATCAAGTTACTTGACACACTTTTCCATGAACCCGTAAGCCGCCGTAATAGCCACCCATTTACGGATGACGTTTAACAAACCCCAAAGTTCATGAAGCAAGCATGAAGAAACTCGATACTCTCATGGTCTAAGGAATCATGCAAACGTTAACCATCTCTGTGATATGCACCATTAACTTGTGACGAATGAATCTCTTAGCATAACATCAATCTGGGTCGATTCAACACAAATGTTCTCTTAACATTGTGCCCTCAAAATTGCTGGCATAGACATGCCCATGATCAGGAAAACAGAACCATCATGCAACACTTGAGCTAGTCTTAGAGGCAGACTAGGAATACTTCTTACCATTTATTATTCCACACATGCATATGAGTCTTCCTCCGAGCCTCGTGGATATTGCAGACTCAAGAATCATTGCAGTTATAGCATGGAACATAAACATAATTATGAACTCGGAGATAAATAATATCATTTATTATTGCCTCTAGGGCATATCTCCTACAGACTCCCACTTGCACTAGAGTCAATAATCTAGTTAATGCTAATGCACTTTACACCTGTGGCACACTGGTGTAAATATGCTTCGCTTGTGGTATAGCCTGATGTCCAACGGATCTGACGACTTCAGCTCCGTGTGTATCTTTGCATATCCTAGCGTTTTCACGCTTTCACAAAATTCATATTTTGTGTGGACTTGGCTTTGTATGTATCTGAATCACAGGTCGAACCTGGATTCCTCAGACTGAGTTATGGAGCAACTACCTGCAGTAGTGTCCCATTGACAAAAGCCATCTTGGAACCATACTAAGTTCATGAATGAACTATATGATTCAACATCTTGTTTGTCGCTTCTAAAGCGTCAACATACTTAGCCCTTGTTATAGAAATCGCCACAGTATATTGTTTGGAACAATTTCAAACTACCGTGCCACCATATTGTGTATCACACAAAAAACCCTTAATTTAAATCAAAAATCGCATGGAGCATTGATGAAGACTATATCGATGTAATTACTTACAACAAGCACTTTCATAATCTCTACTTGCGAGAAAACATGTCATCAGTACTACTCTAGTACTAAATGACATCTTTCACTGTTGTCCTATGATCAGTACTTTTGACCACTTTGGTATCTATACTCACAACACCTTTGGAGTATCGGACATATCTGGTTGTTTTACATACCATGGAATACATGATTAACCCAAAACACGAAGGTGTGTGAAATCTCCATCATGTATTTTACTCATCAGTGTTTTGGGACACCGAGTCTTGTAAAAACTCTATCCATGTGACTTCGGCAAGAATCACTCCTTGGCGTTTTAAATGCTAAAAGGTTTTAGCATCTTGTCAATATGTATTCATTGCCTAGCCCCATTAGGTAAATCTATCTCCATAGATCATCATGCCTAATATTGAGGCTATTTAGCCTAAGAACTTCATCAAAAAACTATTTTCAAATGAAGTCCTAATTTGTGTCAAGGAATTTATTTCCAATTAGCAATGTGTCAAGCACACAAGGTTTTTAGAAATATTATTGTGCTCCCACTTACTTTCTTGAATTACAAGCATCTTCATTACCCATTGATGAAGTCAAAACCCCCTTTTGACCATTTCATCAAAACACAAAGATTCCAACTCCATTTTGCTCTCTTCTGTCCATCGCTGGAACTCTGAAGTTTGCATACCTACTAGCATCCTTTGGATCGACAAATTACTTTGGACTGTATCACATACAAGTCCTAGGTTTCATTTCCATCAGATGGAAATCCTTTTGTTATCCATGTATCATATCTCAAGATTGAAATATGTATTAATTGCTAGTTCAACCCGAACCTACTTTAAGCATCTCTACGGTAAGACAATCTCATTGTAGTCAACTCCTTGAACTTGTTATTTCAACAAGTCGAGCTTTATGGATAAAACATTTTTATCCGTATCAGTTTTAAGTTCCATAAATATTCGTTAGACTCTAAGTCTTCCGAAAGGTGTATCAAGGTTTTAATCTTGAATCACTTATATGGAAACTAACTCGGGTTGTATTGGCATTTAGCCAATTCCGGAGTCAGGGCCCATCAACGCTTCCTTGTGTATCGTAGGTATAATGTTGTCTAACAACAATATCTCGTTTGCGCACCTGAGAGGTTTGCACGAGCCTTGCCTACGTGGTTCAGCTGCAAGTTCGACCGAAGTTCATACATTTTATTGTAGAGACTTCCGTATCAGTCGCAGTAGAAAACTCTGGAATTACTTCCAAGGTCTCTTTCCTTTGATCTGATGACGAAGATACTGTTTATCTCGTCGAGATGCACTATTCTCCCACTCACCTTTTTGAAAGAACCATTCTCTTTAAAAGCACACCGTTTCGCGGCAAAACTATTTGCCTCGGTATAGTGAGGGAGGAATATCCAACATTTTGGTATAACCTACAAAGTAGCACTTGTCTGATTTGGAATAGGTTTGTGACCTTTTACACAAGTCCCATATTCCAAATGTTAAGAAAAGATATAACATGGTTGGGCGTACCATACCATGGCTTCATTTCAACAGACCCGATGTAGCTCTTCTCAGTGTAAAAGCCGCAGTCTCTAAAGCATCACTTTAAAAGGGATAATGGCAAATTTATTTATGTCATCTTTGACCTTACCATGTCATAAATGGTTTGATTACATCTTCACAGACATTCCACTCATAGTGGTGTTCCGGAAGGTGTAAGTTATGAAACTCTTTTCACAACTCATCAGACATTCGCTAAACTTGTAACTCAAATATTCCTTTCCGCAATTGAATTGTAGAAATATAATTTTCTTGTTACAATAACTTCTACTTCATTTTTGAAAACCTTTCAAATGATTTCAAAAGATCCAGAATAACGTCTCATCAAGTAAATATCCATATATCTACTTGAGTCATTTCTGAAGATAGATAAATCCACTACTAACAACCTATATCGGACTACACACATCAAATGTATGATCACCAATAAGTTTGTTACTCGTTCCTTATGGCCTGTGAAGGTATTTCAGTCACTTCACTTTTCGGAGGAAAGTTGCAAGTGTCAGGCGATTCAAAATCAAATGACTTCAAAATCCATCATAATGGAATTTTCCATGCGGGTTTCTCCAATGTGACCAAATGCAGTGCCACACTTGTGTGGTATTCTTTTAGTCTTGCGACATTTAGCGTCAGTGTTATGGATGTATCATATTACCATCAATATTCATAACATACATCCCATCTTGGATGGAAGCATGGCCCTTCATGTTATTCATAATACTTAACAACAATTGTTGTTTTTATGAACAACTCTTTTGCAACAAACAATGTGCAATGGGCTAGAGTGTATGAAACTCGAAAATGAATTATGAAAGTAAACCTAGAGGTATTGTATTATTATCAATATTCATAACATACATCTCATTCATAATGAAAGTATGGCCCTTGTGTTATTCATAACATCGGACATAAAAAGTTCTCTTATGAACAACCTTCTTGCAAGAGGCTAGAGTTTGTAAAACTCTAAATGAATTATGAAAATAAATACAGACGGCAATACACCGATGGAAGGTATAGTAACATTTACTATGTTCCCTGTGTATACCTAAACCTCATTTCTGGCTAGTCTTTTAGGCCATAGTATTTCTTACATCGAGTTGCAACAGAATGCAATCGAGCGGGTATCTTTGTGATTTAACTCACAATACCCAAGAATCAGTGATCAACAATTTAATCATAATTCCCAAGGACTATATCTTTGACCAGCCTTCTATACATCAAAAACTTGTATGACATTCATACATGAGCTGGATATTTCAGTCTTCTTTCTATTTACCTTTATACTTCTAACAGTTTAACTTTTAGTATTTCTCCTACTCGCAAAAGAAGCACCCAACTTAAGAGTGGCGTTAGCCCCGGACTTCCTAGGCGTGTAAGTCATACTAACACCCTTTGGACACTTCCTTTCTCTTTAAGTTGTTGTTTTATTCACCTTTCATTATATGACAGGCGTTCTTCTGGATCCCTTTCCCAACAGTCAAATGCATAGTAAACACTTTTACTAATACTTGCAAACAAACATTACTTTGTTTGTATTTGAAAATAATTTTCAGTTCCATGAATATCATATAACTATCCCAACTTTCGAAGTTTGGGTTTCATGGAAGCAAACATATTTCACTTGACCGTAACAGAATTCTAGCTTTTGGATCGAAGGACGAGAGTCACATGATCCATAGCATTAGCGGGAGGATACGGAAAGCATGCGATAGGACAAAGTCCTTCTCGGCACTCTTGAGGACAATCCTCACATTACATTACCAACCGTAAAGTTTTAACCAGATATTTAACAGCTATTCAACTTTAATAGGGAGGGTGGAAACGCGAGCCATTATTCTATAACTATTAGGCAAAAACACTTTAGACAATGTTCACAATTAATTGCACTAAGAATTAAACAAGTTAATTCAACAGTGCGCTCCCACTCAAATTAATATCTCTCATAATTGATCGTGAGCGATTGAAGATCCGCATTTTAATTCAACGCCATTGGTGTAACACCACTGATGACGAAACTCTCAACCGGTAGGCCAACTTGCCAATCACATCTCTATGTGACTCTTGTTCATCTTTCGATGTGTGTGTTCCGAGCTCATGACGGTCATGCCTGAACGTCAAGACAACCAAGTGATCTCGCTGCGAGGTCTCAACTCACCCGCCTCACACTTCTCTAATCGTTCGTACCTGTGTGACACGGCGCACCCCGAAAAGATAGGTGCCGTGACGGTGCTACACTTGAGAGAACACTAACTACTTGATATTTTTGTGAGAGATCACCCTAATAAAAAGCGACTACGGCGCAATCAAGAAGGGTGCATCAAAGGGATAAACATCTCAGGCAATTCATAATTAGCATGATATGGTATAGCCCTTTCTGACGAAGAAGTCTTTCATTTCTTCGTCTTCGGCACTCGCGTCGGTGTTCACCTTCGCGAATATTGCCACCACCTTGTCGATGCACCACATGATATTGCTATCTCTATAGCTAATAAAATAATGCATTACAACAAGGTTGACACGCAGGTCATTTAAAGTGCAATCATATGGCTCCAGCCATCATGCCGAATCATGACACGCAGGTCATGTTAATCAATTTACATTATATAGCCATCTCATACATAATCAAATTATTATGAGCACTGCTATACCACATCATATGCACATGCAAACCCTCCTGCAAAACCAAGTTAGACGTCTCTAATCGGTTCATGCAAAAGATTATCTTACGTGGCTTCTAAGGTTTTGACTTAAACCGCAGCTACCAACGTTTTATCATCAAGTATGATTATTCAAGTTGCTAGATTAACATCTTGGGGTGTATGAAACACGAGATAATTAAATCTCGAGCCCCATACTAAAACTCCGTCATAGGCATGACCCCCCTGCAGATCATATCTGCAATGCCCTTTCATCAGCGAATTTCATCTTTCTTTTGACTATGGCGGAACCCGAAGAACTGATAGCACTTCCATGATCAATCAGAATCACGGATTGCCAGAACTTTGTCAAATTCCACCATGCTGTCTCGAGATTGAGCAAACGCAAATTCTAGGGAAGTGACAAGAATGTCGGGTAACAGATTTCATCTGTCACCCGCATAAATAATTTTCAGCAATAGATCTCATCTACAACCTAATTATATTATGCAATACCCATACATCTCCATGTATTCTAGATCGAAACTTGCATCTACGCATAGTACGGCTCTTGATGCCACTGTTGGGTAACGCAGCAGAAAACAAAAATTTTCCGACCTACGCACCAGCCCAGGACCACTATGGAGACTGCATACAAGGTTTGATCTGTTTTGTTACCGACTCGTAGCGCAGCGGGAAGTAGAGTCGATGACGATCGGCGGTGCAGATCCCCGCAGCTAGGATTTACAACCTCCCAACCGCGAGGATGTATACCCTTATCTGCTCCTCAGACAGCCCTCTGGGAGGCGGTCGAACAGTCCCCTGGACGGTGTTGCGGACAGCCCTTCGGGAGGACCTTCGAAACTCGGACGGTCACTCGGACAGCCCTTCGGGAGGACTCACAGAACTCGGACCGTCACTTGGACAGCCCTTCGGGAGGCATTCTCGAACAGCCCCTCGGGCACTAAGATCGAAACTACGACCTCTCTACAGAGTTGCACACATACGGTGTCATCTATCCGGCAGGGCTTCGCCGTCCAGAACTAGTTCCTGCCGGAACCCAGACAGCCTTTCGGCTCTACGAAACTGTTTCGCTGGGAGGGAGAGAGAAGCCAGATCATGCATGGCACTTGTATGTGAGAAAGAGTGAGTGTGGAGGGCTGCCCCTCCACCTCTATTTATAGGAAATCCCAAGGGGTAGGATAGTTTCACACAAAAACCCAAAATGCACATGAATGAAGTCCTTCCACAAGGACCTAGGAGTGAAACCAAGGAACAAGAGGGTCCCCAATGGGGGATACCCCATGTGGCCGGCCACACCCCCATGAGGGGCCCAAAAAATGGCTCCTATCCATCCATGTCATCCCCAAGATCTTTTGGAGCAAAGCCCCAAAAGGTGGCTTTCCATGAAGTAACCATAAAGCTGATTTCACTATTCACGACGACATTTTTCAGCGTCCATTCGAACTGAAAATATTTATGTGGGCTTAGAACATTTCCAGTACCCACCAAAATGATTTTCAACGCATTCCGAAACAATTCTGGTTTAGTGATTTTCATCTGCGAAAAGCATCTGAAGTGGTTCCGGCAGCTCCGGAGCATATTCGGTTTTTATCCCGGAAAATTCCAGAAAGCTTCCAGAATGATTCTGGCACCCTCCAAGAATTATCAGGCATGTGCCGAAACCAATTTGACTTAATGGTATCCCCTAAAACAACTTTTCAGTTTCATCGAAACTGATCCGATGACCTCTCTCTGCGGAACCTTTTCCGCTGTCCGAAACTTTTCCGGTGTCCGAAACTTTTTTGGTGATTTTCTCTCAGACTCCTCGTCTAGTATTCAACAGATAGATGACCCTTAAGCGTGTGACCCTATAGGTTCGGTGAAGTATAGACATGACCCGGAACCCCTTCCGATCAATGATCAACATCGGAGCCGTGGACACTCATATTGACCCCTATACCCACACGAATAAATATTCGAGTGAACCTCCAATTGCAGTGAGCTATTCCTGTTGCTTCGCGATATGTCACAAACACCCAAGGTGAGATTTGTTGCATCCCCGTGGACGAACCATTTGTCCACCGTGCAAGTTACCTCGTTACCGGTTTTGTTCTCTTTTCTCGTTTCCGTGTTCCGGCATCCCAGTGATCAAATCACACTGTGTCTGGCCAGACGATGATGGATACCATAACACCGAGAGGGCCCAGAGATATCTCTCCATCGTCGGAGGAGCAAATCCCAATCTTGAGCTATCAAGTTACTTGACACACTTTTCCATGAACCCGTAAGCCGCCGTAATAGCCACCCATTTACGGATGACGTTTAACAAACCCCAAAGTTCATGAAGCAAGCATGAAGAAACTCGATACTCTCATGGTCTAAGGAATCATGCAAACGTTAACCATCTCTGTGATATGCACCATTAACTTGTGACGAATGAATCTCTTAGCATAACATCAATCTGGGTCGATTCAACACAAATGTTCTCTTAACATTGTGCCCTCAAAATTGCTGGCATAGACACGCCCATGATCAGGAAAACAGAACCATCATGCAACACTTGAGCTAGTCTTAGAGGCAGACTAGGAATACTTCTTACCATTTATTATTCCACACATGCATATGAGTCTTCCTCCGAGCCTCGTGGATATTGCAAACTCGAGAATCATTGCAGTTATAGCATGGAACATAAACATAATTATGAACTCGGAGATAAATAATATCATTTATTATTGCCTCTAGGGCATATCTCCTACAACTACCGCCACTATAACCGTGACTAGTGCCGCAAAACCCGACACGAGAAAAAGTCCTCTCGAATCGAGGCGGTAGGAACCAAACTACCCAGCGGTACTACGGTAGTGGGGTCAAGGGCGGTAGTACCACTGTGGAGCGGTACTGCCGCTTGTGACCCTTTGGCCGTAGTACCGCAGGCAGTGCGGTACTACCGCTGGGGCGCGCGCGGGAGAGAAGGGATCTCTCAAATAAGCTGAGGACCAGCGGAGGTGCCAGGCCCCCAGCGGTACTACTGCTGTGGAGCCACGGCGGTACTACCGCTGCGAAGCGGTACTGCCGCTTGTGGCTTCTCAGCGGTACTACCGCTGGGTGCGCGGTACTGCCGCTTAGACCTAGACAGAACAAGGAAGAGAGGAGAGATCTCTTCAATGGACAGGAAAAGCTCGGAGGGTGAGAAGCTGATGTGTACGTGATGATTCCACCCAAGCAAAACCCCAGCGGACCCCCTCTTGATAGTACGGTGCCCTCTACGCAACTAGTCCACCTAGAAAGAAATGAAAGAGCTACACCATCTTTAAATACACTCCGAGGGGAAGAAAGCGTCTCGTGCCAGGGGAGAATCTGAGAATAATTCAACGCACAAGATTAGTCCGCAAACATGTTGTCATCAATCACCAAAACTACCTTGAGAGAGATATGCCGTAACAATGCCGGAACACAGAAACAAGAAAAGAGAACAAAACCGGTAACGAGGTAACTTGCATGGTAGACAAAGTGTTGGCCCCACAGGAATGCAATAGATCTCACCTCGGGTATTTGTGACATATCCGAAGCAACAGGAATAGCTCACAGCAACTAGAGGGTCACTCGAATATTTCATTCGTGTGGGTATAGGGGTCAATATGAGTGTCCACGGCTCCGATGTTGATCATTGATAGGAAGGGGTTCCAGGTCATGTCTATACTTCACCGAACCTATAGGGTCACACGCTTAAGGGTCATCTATCTGCTGAATACTAAACAGGGAGTCTAAGAGAAAGTCACCGGAAAAGTTTCGGAGACAACGGAAGAGTTCCGGAGAGAGAACACTGAAAGAGTTCCGGTAAAACCGAAAAGTTGTTTCGCAATATATTATTAGGTCAAAATGGTTTCGGCACTCGTCTGGAAATTCTTAGAGGGCCCCAGAATTGGTCTGGGAACTTTTGGGAATTTTTGGAGAGAAAAAACGAAAATGTTCCGGAGCTATCGTAACCGCCGTTGTTGTTTTTCGCTGATAAAAATCACCACACCGGAAATGTTTCGGATCATGCCCGGAATAATTTTAGAGGGTGCCGGAAATGTTCTAGGACCTTCCGGAATTTTTCAGAAAAAATGTTTCGCGAAAATCATCTTTTCTCAGCACGAGGGGATAAGATCCCACGAATCGGGGGTTACATGTTTGTTGGCTTTTTGTCTAGGGAGCACCCATGTTTCTAGGAGACATGTTGGTGGCTTGTTGCCCTCCCCCATGGGAGGGTGCAAGGTTGTGGCTGGCCAAGGGGGTGCCTCCATGGTGTCCCCTTGGTGCCCCACTTGAGTTACCATTTCACCCTTTATGTGGGACATGTAGCATGGGTGTTTTGATATTTGCTCCACCACCCCACCCCTTGCCTTGGCCTATAAAAGGAGGAGAAGGGGATGACATTCTCCTCATCCCCTGCTCTCATACACATGCCATGCATTATCTGGCTTCTGCTCTCCCTCCCACGAAAAGAGTTTCGTAGAGCCGTAAGGCTGTCTGGGTTCCGGCAGGAACTAGTTCTGGACGGCGAAGTCCTGCCGGATAGCTGACACAGTATGTGTGCAACCCCATAGAGAGGTCGTAGTTTCGGTCTTTTGCCCGAGGGGCTGTTCGAGTGTCCTCCCGAAGGGCTGTCTGAGTCTCCGTTCGAGTTTCGAGGGTCCTCCCAAAGGGCTGTCCGTGACATCATCCGGGGGACTGTCCGACCGCCTCCCGAAGGGCTGTCCGGCGAGGGAGTACATCCTCGCGGTTGGGAGGTTGTAACTCCTAGCTGGGGGGATCTACACCAACGATCTCCACCGACTCTTCTTCCGTTGCGCTTCGAGTCGGTACGGAACATATCAAACCTTGCATACAGTCTCCATAGTGGTCCTGGGCGTGCTCGCTATACCGATTTTTTTTGTTTTCTGTCGCATTCCCCTACACCATGCTGCCCCGGCGGCCTTGGCCTCTGCCCGCGCGCTGCGATCGTCTGTTGCTACAGTCGGCACTGCTACTGGCCCCGGCCTGGCCGCGCTCGCTGGCGAGCACGAGGAGATGGGCGTGGAGGCAGGACGCGCACACGCCGAGAGGACGAAAGTCGAGATGGGAAGAGCGTGAGGAAGAAGATGGTATATTTAGAGAATGTTTTTTTATGGGTTGATTATACGGGTTCTGTTCGGCCGCAGCTAAAATCGACCCTTATAATTCGTTTTCCTCAGCCCGTAAAACACTTATGCGGGTCGTGTTTTTGCAGGGTCTGAGTTGCTCTAACAAGCTTACTCATGTAGTATCGGGTTGTCATATGAGCAACAACATACATGACCACAGAACACGGAAATAAAACATATGATCCGACTTTACTTATAAGATGATTTATCAAAAAATAGGTGAGCAAGGCCTAAATTTATGACTAAAATGTGTTAGTAGATCTCATGAGATAATAAAATCTTTTCAAGATAGCAATGGGTACCCGTAACACGATCCCCGATGGGTAAATACTCTATTATTAGGGCATCTCCAACGGCAACTCACAAAAAACCTCTCGCATTCGTCCGTAACACGATCCCCGATGGGTAATTACTCTATTATTAGGGCATCTCCAACGACAACTCGCAAATAACCTCTCGCATTCGTCCGCGAACCGGGGGGGTGGGGGCAAGTCTGCATACATGGATACGGGAGGTCGACATCCAACTGTAGCCGCATACATTTTAAACTATTTTTTAACAAAACAGATGAAATTCATGCAAACATGACTGGATTTCATACAAACATGACAGATTTCATACAAACACGACAGATTTAACTACATTTCAAACATTTAGGACAAAAAAAGACCCGCCCCTAAACCTATCCTACGGCGGCGACGTCCGGCGTCAAGCCCATATCGTCCTCCTTCCGCCGTATCCATGAGCACCGGTGATAAGACCGATGAAGTGAAGGTGCAGTCTTCGGCGAGGAAGAGTAGAACACGGGAGACGGACCGGCCCACATGGGACACAAGGCGCCGCCGCCTCCCGTAGCCTACTCATCCCCTCGAAGGAGTCCGCGACCTGTCCGTCGCTGGTGGACGTGAGGTGCACGATGGAAATGGTGGTGTCGGCGCTGTCTTCGTCCCACTGGGCCGGGTGATGGTTCGTCAGCAACACGTAGGAGGTGTAGTTGGCGTTGTTCTCCTCCGCGATCGCCTGAAGCTGCGCCTCCGCGGCAGCTGCTTCCTGGCGAGTGGCGAGTTGAGCGCAGACGACATCGTAGATGGCACGTTGCTCTGCCATGAAGCTGGGGTTTGCAGCGGCCATGGCCGCCACGACCTCCTCGCTCGCCGTAGATCTGGCCCCTCACCAACTGGTGCTGCACCAGGAGGAACAGGTTGTACCACTGTTCCTCATGCGCCTGCTGGAACACCGACAAAAGCGCATGTGCAGGCTGCACCTCCGCCATGGCGGCGTTGAACTACGCCTGCGCCTGCTCCATGGTGAAGCCGACGTGCACAGGAGACGCGAAAGCCGGCCGGCGGTGTCGGAGCCCGTCTCCATCGTGGCTGGCCGGCAAGCCGGCCTCGATCCACCTAGCATGGCGACTATGCCAGGCGGCGGCAATAAAGGCGGATTCTGCTATATAAAGGCGGATTCCGGTGAGGCCGGGCGTCCAGGCGCGTCAATGCGCGGCGCCAGAGTGGGTTTTTCGAGGGGCGAGCCTGCTTAATGGCAGCAGACGGACGGACAACAACATTGAACGGGCACGGTAATGTTCGTCCCGTCCCGTCCAGTCACGCGTCTCCGGCATTGAACAGGTGCAGGCACCAAAGATGCGTCGTGGGTGGCGCCCTCGACCGGCGCGCCGCTTCAATGGCAGAGGCAGTGAGAGGTCGCGTCCGCCCCGAGCCGCCTTCAATGTTGACCGGCATGCTCTACAGTGGCATGAATGCGGGCAGCTGGCACCGAGCGGGAGCGCGCGGGGAAGGGGGGTTTTGATGGACCGGGGCAGTCAGAATACGGGCTTGGGATCGGTCCGGACTCCCACAACCCCCCCCCCCCCCCCCCCACGTTTTCTCCGGTTTGCGAAAGAAATCACGTCTGGACCGCTCCGCAGACCGATACAGGTTGGCGTTGGATGACTTTCATGGTCCGAACAACACGATCCGGACGGTTGCGGGAGGTTTACGGGTCTGCCTTGGAGATGCCCTTATGAGGGTACAAGTTTTGGTCACATTTGGTGTCCACGCGCAAGTAAATGGAAAAAAACCTTCCCAGAGGCAATACAAGTACAAGTATGTTCCTCCATTACCCATAGCCCTTACCCATGGGTACCCAACAGTGGAGGCCTGACATATTTACCCATCTATCATTGGCTCAAATTTGAGCTTTATCTTTGTCAGTTGTCTTGTGTGAACTATGCCATCTAGAACTACTCTTGAGAGTTATGACCTGTGAGATGTGAAAAAGTTCTGATACTTGATCGTTTGACCTTGCAACTTGTTATGATATTATGTGATGCATAAATTATGCTATTAAATTGTAGGTGTTAGTGCTATGATGTGATGGCATGCATTTGTTGTGCAATTATTTTATTGAATTGATGGGTAATAGTGTTATGATGTGACGGTATGCACTTGCATTGTGCAATTACTCTATCGAATTGATGGTGGTTAGTGTTATGATGTGACACTATGCAATTGTGTTGTGCAAACTATGCTATTGAACTGTGGGATGATATGATTTCAATTATAAGTTGTCGATTTCATATGTGCGAACTGTGAATTGCTCCTGGAGTTGGCATCAGAAGGGGGCGGGATAAGAAAACTGTGTGGAGCCATGGCACAATCGCACCTATGCTCAACACCACGCATCGGCTGGCTGGCGCCTTTAAAAGAGATATGTGTATGGCTGGAACCGTAAAGCATGATGCCAACCATCAAGTGATGATTTTTAGGGGACTGTTTGGTTGACGACTGAGATGACCATGCCAAATAAGGGCGTACCAAAATTTTGGCGAGCAAATTCGTCGTCGTTGTTTCACTCATGAATGGTGCAGTGTCTCAACTGGCATATCAAAAAATTCGCATGGCGTGAAAGCTAGGCCTCAAACGAAACACAACACCATAATATTGGTAAGGTAAGTGGGCTACCATCCAAACAGCCCGGCTTAACTTAGCGTCAGATTTATATCTTCAAACGGTGCAGGTGGCGACTGATTATCTCACGACGATGAAACATCTAAAGGAGTATCGGGAAGTGCGAAGTTTGTGTGCTCGGGCACCATGGTGCCTTTTTAAAAAAAAAAGAGTTGAAAACCATATTTAAGTTTTAAAAATCAGAAATAATTCTATGGCAACTTGTATGTATTCACTACAGATCTCTGAAATTTTGTTTTGAAAAAAAATATGCAATTTGTAAGTTGTACAACAAAAACAAATTCCGGCCTATCTGAAAATACGCCACGTGTGAAAGTAAAATGTTATGATTTTTTGCACATATGTAGTTTATACACGTGTGTGTGTTTACAAAAAGTTTTAATTTTTTTGTGCTATAAAAAATGATTTTCAAAAACGGGCACCAAGGTGCCTGTGCACCATTTACAATTAGCGGAGTGCTGGGGCACTAGAAGCATGATATGCATGATATTAAAGCAAGGAGGGCTGGTTTTCACAAATGTGTTTTGTACTCCCTCCTTCCATCTATATAGGGCCTACTTCCCTATATAGATGGAAGGAGCACATGAAATGGGAGAGGCAAACTTTGAGGCACACGGCTTGTAGACACTCCTGAGATTGCTTGTATCCCAAACATTGTCTTAGTTTGAATAAAGTTTTTCACCCTCTAGAAAAACAACCAGCTATCTTAGACACTCACGAGATTGCTTGTATCCCAAACACTATCTTAGATCTACATGCCGTAATAAAACCTACCACATGTTAACACCATAGGCTATAAAATTGTAGTCTTGCTTCGAGCCTATGCATGCTGTCACCGCACTATGCGCATTTGTTTATATTTTATTAGTTCAAAACATGATCAACCAAAGTATGATCCAAAATATGATAGAGACTAGTAAACCTAGACGAAGGGACTGCCTCCGTCCTGATTTATTAGTTATCATTGTAGTCTG
Source organism: Triticum urartu (assembly GCF_003073215.2). Classification (NCBI taxonomy): domain Eukaryota; kingdom Viridiplantae; phylum Streptophyta; class Magnoliopsida; order Poales; family Poaceae; genus Triticum; species Triticum urartu. The sequence goes on from NC_053025.1 coordinate 20,590,751, forward strand.
GGTCAAAATTTAATCATTTTGATTAGCAAAATACTCCCTCCGTTCCTAAATATAAGTCTTTTTAGAGATTTCACTACAAACTACATACGAATGTATATAGACATATTTTAAAGTGTAGATTCACTCATTTTGCTCCGTATGTAGTCTATAATGGAATCTCTAAAAAGACTTACATTTAGAAACAGAGGAAGTATTAATGCATGTCATAAAAGAATTTTGTTGAATTCGTACTTGAATAAAGTTTGCAATGATGTTATTTTTACTACTCCCTCCATCCATATATATAGGGCCTAATGCATTTTTTGTGATTGCCATTGACATTGATAAGATTAATAGTATATGAGATACATAATATAAAAATTATATCATTAGAAGCTCCTTTCACATATGAATTTAACGGTATGTTTTGTGTAATTTACATGTCATATATTATTGCTCTAACATGTGGTCAGTGAGTTAGAAAAAACATATGATCAATGTTAGCCTCGAAAAATAAATTAGGCCTATATAGATGGATAGAGGGAGTATGTATAACTTATTTTTTATTAGTTAAAATCATGGTAAAAATATGATCCAAAATACGAAGGGGACCAGGAAATAAAAAAAGCTTGAAGAAAATAAAAAACTACTCTCTTGTCCCATAATAAAATACAGTATTACATCCAATATACTCATAATTTAAGACATTATTACATTTACTATGTGTTGCCCTGCTGACTCATATTTGATTCTCTATTTTTGTACCAGTTCAGGTTCATTTTCTGCAATTAGGAAATGTCGATAGACCTCTATCATGAGCACTACTCCTACTGTTTTGGGCAGCGCGGGCATGCATGCTTCCCAGAAAGGTCAACGAGTTGTGAACATCAAGAGCCCTGGTCAACGCATCGGTAGGCATGCCGGCCCATCTCGAGCCCGGACAGGACTGCAGTCTACAGGCATGCTCTCGTTCTTTTACTGCTTATAACATTGTTTACGAGTATAGGAGCTCGAATTTCGAGGTTCACAATCTCGCTAGGCATGCATTTTTTTTAGGGTTTAGTCGTTATGTTTGGTTAGGCCAACCCAGAGACTTGAATTTTATTCCTGTAAATGTTGGAACAGTTTGAATAAAGCCTGGCGAGAATGTTTCAAAAGAAAAGGCATGCTAGCCGGGAGAGTCGGCCCGTGCGCAGGGACCAAGGCGTGTAATTAATCCGTGATTAATTCCCGTGATTATTGCCCTGGTTGTTCAACATCCTCCATGCTGCCAACCAAAACGAGAGATTTTCTCTTTTATATTTTATTTTTCAACAAAAACGAGAGATTTCGCTCTTTTATTTTTTTTGGCAATTGAGAGAGTTCTATTTCAAACAAAGGCATTTTATTTATTTAGAATGGTAAAGCTGAGCCTAGCCCGAGTCCTCTCCCGCATCGACCCTCCTTAACATCAGATTTCGTGGCTTGATTGTTGCTGGCCGTCTGATATGCCTCCTCTCGTGCATGGGATCTGCATCACCATAGCTTGTCCGGACGCGGGCGCCGGGCATGAAGCAGCTCGGTGCCCGCTCTCTGTTCGCCGGTATGTCTCAACCGGGCAAACTGGCGACGAACATGCAGATGTTTGAGATGATTCACGACGGAGGCGAAGGCTGCTATGAGGATAGGCATGTGGATGGCTCGGGGTCCATGCAGTCGGGCACATACACCCAGCAGCCGAATTTGTACACCGTCCAGCAGGAGCAGGAGGAGGACGGCGATGGGGACCTTGCTGGTGATCCAAAGAAGGGTAGAAAAGAAAGGTTCAACATGAAGGAGGACAAGTTGTTGTGCAATTGGTGGTTGACCACTAGAATCGATCCGATCCATGGCACATAGCAAAGGGCGTTACATTTTAGGCCAACATTGTACTTGGTTCATGAGCACAAGCATTTCGAGCCCTACATTGATGAACTAATACGCAACCACGGGGTAAAGTCGCTCAACCATTGATGGTACATCATCCAATAGGCTGTGTCCTAGTATTGCAGTAATTTGAAATAACTAATCAATTGGTGGCCAAGTGGCCTGCAAATCACCGAGCAAGTAAGTTGTTATGTGTTGGTTATTTGACCGGATATGCAACTTGATGACAATGTTTTTCTTTGTAGCCTTTACGTGCGTGCAACTTGTTCTTGAAGGTGGAGAAGAACTTCATCCTGATGCATTGTTGGTTAATCTTGAGTGGGCAATCCAACAAGTGGAATTTATTCATTGCCAACATCGTCAAGACCGCCAGCATCGTCACCGAAGAAGCGGGTGATCCAACTGTCCTAACAAAAGAGTTGTCCAAGAAAGTTTTTTTAAAGGAGGATGCAAAATGAGATGTTTTCTTTTTTACCCTTTTTCTATGTTTTCAGGCAATTGAGAGATCTTTATTCAAACAAAGGTTTTTATTTTAGGACCGCAAAGCTGAGCCTGATCCATGTCCTCTCAGCATCCACGCTTCTTGACATCAGATTTTGTGACTTGATTGTTGTTGGCCGTTGATACGCCTCCTCTTGCATGTGGGATCTACAACACCACAACTTGTCCGAACGCGGGCACCGTGCATGGAGCAGCTTGGTGCCCGCTCTCTGTTCAACGGTAATGTCTCAACCGTGTGGGGCGGCGTATAACGACACAGACAAGCAAATGTTTGAGATGATCCACGACGAAGATGGAGGGTGCTACGAGGTCAGGCAGGTGGGTGACTCGGAGTCCACGTAGCCAGGCATGGAGTCAGACACGTACACCCAGCAACCAAATTCGTACACCGGCCAGTAGGAGCCGGGGGAGGATTGCGATGACGACCTTGATCCAAATGAATTTGTTGTCTATCCAAAGAAGAAGGGTAGAGGAGAAAGCTTCAATATTAGGGAGTGCGAGTTGTGTGATTCGTGGTTGGCCACTAGCATCGATCCGAGGCAAAAAGGGGTAAAGTCGTTTAACCATCGATGATACATTATCCAAAAGGCCGTGTCCAAGTATTGCGGCAATTTGAAGCAACTAATCAGTCGGTGGCCAAGTCGTGTGCAAATCACCGAGCAAGTACGTTGTTATGTGTGTTGGTCATTTGACCGGATATGCAATTTGGTCACAATGTTTGTCTTTGTAGCCTTTCCGTGCGTGCAACTTGTTTTTGAAGGTGGAGAAGAATAACTTCGTCCTCGTGCATTGTTGCTTGAAGTTGACTGGGCAACCCAAGTGGAATTTATTCATTGCCAACACCGTCAAGACCGTCGGCATCGACACCGAGGAAGAAGCGGGTGATTCAACCGACCCAACAAAAGAGCCGCTCAAGAAGATTAGAAGAGGGTTCGTGGAAAGAAGTGGGAGGAGGAGAAGGAGAAGAGAGAAGGGGTAGCGGATAAGATGACAGAGAGGTTCGAGGACATCTTGGCGAAGAAGGAGGCATGCACTGGGGGCATGTGTCAAGCACTTCGACGTCAAGGAGAAAAAAAGACGGAGAGGTTTACTTGTTGAGGGCGGTGACTGAGAAGAAACTCAAGCTCGAAAAGAAGAAAACCATGCTCGAACAGAAGAATGTTAAGATCACGGCCGCTTTAGAGGACACAGAGATGTTGGCCTTGAAGATGAAGGAATTGGATGACGATGCAAGCAGTGCCGTAGCCAGAATATGCGTACTCGTAACTACAATATTTACTGTAGCTACAGTCAACGAAGGTTTCGTTTCCACGCCCCGGGCCACGGTCAGGGTAGCCCGGGGCCTGGCTACGCCCCTGGATGCAAGGATGACCGTGCAAGCCATCTGTGTTTGGATGTCGAAGTGCAAGGCGGACGAACTGGAGCCGAGAAAGAGGCGGATGGTGAGGAGGAGCCAGCGGCAGAGTGAAGGTGGGGGCTCGGTTAGCCGATACCATAGGGCAAAAAATCCCTTTTTTCATGGACTGTCAGTCTGAGATTCTTTTGTGACCAGACATGTAAAAACCATGCATACTTGTCTCCTTTTTATTGTGATCGGACGCCATGCATTTGAATTTCAAATTGGCCGGGTCTTGTCTGACATTTAGGAGATGCGGTTGGATGGCCGACTCCCGTATCACTGTCCACGGACCGTGAATGAATACGGTGTTTGATTTGAAGTCAGCATTGGAGATGCCCTAACTGCCTATGTTTCAAAATATAAAACGTTTTGGTCGATTTTATACTATCATAAAAAATCTCACACTTTCCATTTGCATGTAACACAAAGAATTTCTACGAATACATGGACTTCTGTTTTACTAGAGAAGATTCCTACAAGAAAGATCATGACCATGAGGTCTTTGAGTACGTCGTATCAGCATTGTCCCGAAGTCGGGCACGTTTAAGGGAGGCTCTAGTCGAAGTCAGGCATGTTTCCATCAAACGTACGCTGATACTACTATATAATGATGCTCTGCAGCAGTACGGTACTCTTTTATGGCTGCCCCAAGCAAGTAGATGCACCAGTTCAAGAACCAAAGTGATTTACATGGATTAGAGCTCCCGTATCTTGAAGAAACAACTACATAAATGGCAGCAACGAACTTAATCAACCCAGCATTTGCTACCATAGCTATCTTCTTCTTCTTCGACCACATTACATATTTTAATCTGATGGCAAAAGATTATGTGCACTTTAAGAGCATCCGGGTACCAATTCAGTACAGTTATACAGTATATTGGAGGCTAACTGAACCTAACTTAACTCCATCTTTTAAGGCGAGGCCAAGCTTAGCTTATATTGGAGGCTCATTATAGAGGAGGACTGTTGCTCTGGATAAATTAGATTGAACCCCATTCTCATCTCGAAATAGTCCTTGTCTATGCATGGCGCCTCTCCCACCACCAGCTTTGGCTCCCTGGCAAGGCATCACCTGGAATGAAAATATGATGGTCAATGAGGTTTATCCGTGGTATGGGTTGTGTAACAAGCTTACCCATGTAGTATGAAGTTGTGGACGCATGAGAACCAACATAAACAAACATAGAAAACCAACACAAAACATATGATTTGGAGCTTTACTTCTAAGATTATTTATCAAAGTAAGAGGTGAGCAAGCCCTAAATGTATGACTAAAATGTGTTAGTGGACCCCATGAACCAATAAAGCCTAACAAGATGGCAACGGGTACCTGTTACCCGATCCCCGACGGGTAATTGCTCAATTAAGGAACGAGTTTGGGCCACATTTGGTGCCCACGGGTAAGTAAATGGCAAAAAAATCCTTACCCACTGGGTAACGCAGGTACATGTACGTTCGTCCATAAGTGATTACCCATACTTGTTACCCACTGGTACCCAGTAGTGAAGGCCTGACATGTGGACCCCGTCTTTTGTTACTCAGTTTTGAGCTATATCATTGTCATTTGTCTTGCGATGAACTATGCCATCTAGGATCACTCTTGAGAGTTATGACTTGTGACTTTGTGAGATGTGAGAAAGTTTTGATACTTGATCGTTTGAACCTTGATACTTGTTATGATAATGATGTGATGCATAAATTATGCTAGTATCAAATTGATGGGTGTTTAGTGTTATGATGTGATGGCATACACTTGTTGTGCAATTATTCTATTGAATTGATGGATAATAGTGTTACGATGTGATGGTATGCACTTGTGCTGTGCAATTATTCTATCGAATTAATGGTCATTAGTGTTATGATGTGATGGTATGCAATTGTGCTATGCAACTATGCTATTGAACTGCAGGATGTTATGATTTTGGATAATAAGTTGCTGGTTTGATATGTGTGAATTGCTCCTGGAGGTTGGCATCAGAAAGGGCGGGTATACCTGCGGGGAAGAATTGTCTGTCGGGCGACGAGTATGGGTGAAATTCTTCCCCGCGGTGGGTATGGGGTAATGGGCAAGCATGTGCTTTCACGGGCATGAAAAAAAAGGCTTTACCTGGTCGGGTAATTACCCAGTGCCATCTTGAGCCTTAATGGGCATGCTCAGAAAGAACTAGATGACCATGTGTAAATGTAGGACTAAAAGGTGTTAGTGGACCTCAAGAGCCAACACAGCCTAAGAGTCGGGGACTAGTAGGTTGGTACCCAGCCTCTTGATGGCACCATCGTACCTCAGTGACAGAAGACATACTCTGATGCAACTACAGTAGCACTATCTTCTTGTTATAACGATACCACTGCAACATTGGAAACCACCACCTATCGGCTACCAGATAACCAACAATTGCACAAACAGGTTAACATGAGAAGGCTTTAAGCTTACCAGGCTACCAGCCATGCATTCTACAGCTCTGGTCGGGCTGCGGCTGTTTCTGCTGCTGCTCTCCTTGGCCTCTCCTGCCGACTCATGCACCGAGCAAGAGGAGCACTCCCTCCTCCAGTTCCTCACTGGGTTATCTCAAGATGCCGGCCTTGCCATGTCGTGGAGAAACGTCACGGACTGCTGCGAATGGGAAGGCATAACCTGCAACAGGAGCGGGGGCGTCACTGAGGTCTCGCTGGCATCTAAAGGGCTTGAAGGGCGCATCTCGCCGCACCTTGCCGGCCTCACCGGCCTGCTGCGTGTCAACCTTTCACACAACTCATTCTCCGGAGGCCTTCCGCCGGAGCTCATGTATTCCAGAAGCATCGTCGTCCTCGACGTCAGCTTTAGCAGGCTTAGTGGGGTGCTGCATGAGCCGCCGTCTTCGGTTACCACCACCCTGACTCTGCAGGTACTGAACATCTCGAGCAACCAATTCGGTGCAGAATTTCCATCCTACACATGGAAGTTGATGCGGAATTTGGTCGTCCTCAACGCAAGCAACAACAGCTTCACTGGGCACATACCACCTTCTCTCTGCCTTTCGTCATCATTGGCCATGCTTGACCTTTGTTACAACCAATTGAGTGGCGGTATTCCTGCTGCACTTGGCGATTGCTCCACACTCAAAGTGTTCAAGGTTGGGCACAACAACCTAAGTGGGACTCTCCCTGCTGAACTCTTCCATGCCACTTCCCTGGAGCACCTCTCCTTCCCCAACAATGGATTACAAGGAGAACTTGATGGCGCAAACATAGTAAAACTCAGTAATCTGGTTACTCTCGACCTCCGAGAAAACAAATTCAGTGGGAAGATCCCAGGCTCCATAGGTCAGTTGAAGAGGCTAGAGGAGCTCTATTTGGGTAACAATAACATGTCTGGGGAGCTGCCATCAACTCTGAGTAACTGCACGCGTCTCATGGTCATTGATCTGAAGATCAACAACTTCAGTGGAGATCTAGGCAGGGTCAACTTCTCCACCCTACAGAACCTAACACATTTAGATATTCTGAGAAATAACTTCAGTGGCATAGTTCCAGAAAGCATATACTCATGCAGCAATTTGATTGCACTGCGGGTGTCGTTGAACCATTTCCATGGTGAGATCTCACCAAGAATAGGGAATCTGCACCTATCTTTCCTGTCACTTGCTAGAAACCCTTTTACAAATATCACAAAAGCTTTTCATGTCTTCAATAGCTTCAGGAACATCACCACTCTGATTATTGCCGAGAACTTCGTGAATGAGATGATGCCACAAGATGAGACCCTAGATGGTTTTCGGAATCTTCAATATATCCACATGGCCGACAGCGCATTAACTGGGCACTTGCCAGTTTGGTTATCAAAGCTCAGAAACTTGAAGGTACTAAAGTTGTCCAACAATCGACTTACTGGACCAATGCCAGGCTGGATCAACTCCCTACATAGCCTGTTCTATCTGGATGTATCAAACAACAGTTTTACCGGGCAAATCCCAATCACCTTGATGGAGATCCCAATGCTCAAAGATAATACAGCAGCTTATTTGGATCCTGGCCAAGTTGAACTACCTCTCTTTTGGAGGAATATATCGCGCCAATACCATTTTCTTACAGCTTTCCCTACTCTCTTGAATCTGAGCATCAACAATTTCACAGGTGTGATTCCACCGGAGATTGGTCAACTGAAAGTGCTTTCTGAACTCGATTTCAGCTCTAACAAATTATATGGAGTGATTCCGCTGTCGGTCTGCAATCTCACGAAGTTGGAGGTGCTAGACTTGTCTAATAACCATCTGAGGGGTGTAATCCCCGCGGCACTGGAGAGACTTCACTTCCTTTCTGCATTCAACATTTCTAACAATGACCTAGAAGGGCCTGTACCAGCAGGAGGCCAGTTGAGCACATTTCCAGATTCCAGTTTTGATGGGAACCCAAAGCTGTGTGGCACTATGCTTGTTCACCGTTGTAGTTCAACCGGAGCAGATGTTGTCTACGTTATCTCTGCAAAACAGCTCAGCGTCAAGGTCATATTTTTTGTTGGCTTTGGTTTGTTTTTTGGAGTAGGCGTGCTATATGATCAGCTAGTGTTATATAGGTATTTCGGCTAAGCCGATTTCAATTGTAATTTGTTCTAATATATTCAATGGATAGAGGTAAATCAAGCAATAAATAGCCATGAGTTTTTTTTTTTTGTGTGTGTGTCTGTGCTTGAATCCACCTGTAGTTAGATCTTGTTATATATTACTTGAGTCAGCTAAACGTTATGTTGTTCGCTTCCTGAATGAGAGAAGTACACTGCATTCTTTTTCTAGCTAGCAGCCTTGATGAGAGGTAGTAGTAATTCTGTACTTTTCAGATTGGACATCACGGTTGTGCAGAATTCAAGTGGGAAGTGTCCAGGGTAATGTAATTTTCTTTTAAACAGGGTTGGACCTAGCGTAAATATAAAACTACTCCAAAGAACAAACCAAAGCCAACAAGTGAATACCTATAGGGGTTATTATCAGCTAATAATTAAATGTAGGGGTTATTATCAGTTCTACATCTGAGTAGTCATTACTTAGTTGACCATAGAGCTAAAACTTCATAGAACATTACACATATTTGGTCCAGATATGAACAACTCCATGTAAGTATTTTTTTTTTCTGTTTTGCAGCCCTACTTCATGTAACAACCTATTGTGAAAACATCTTCAGAGAAACTATACTGAAAATTCCAAAAATATATCATGGTATTTTCAAATATATCATGCCAGTCAAGCTCATGCTAGACAACAATTAAATGGATAAAACTGATAATAACCCCTACTTTAATTCAGAGCTCAATCTACACAGGGCAAACAAGTCGCAGAGCAAGCCAGTAAGCTACTTTTTCAGGGTCAGTAACCTACCCTTGACAATAGCAAGTAATTACTATATACAAATCTGCAAAAACAGCACATCAATTTGCGCTTAGCTACAATATACTGGCAGAATACAGGGGCGACTGGTACATCCACCGAAAATCTGTAAGCAAGAGCACTGACAAAATACCTCCAGAGGACATACCACCAGATCATTCACGCTCCGCCTGACCGCCGGCGATCCAGAATCCCGAGCTTGATTTCGATTCCACCGAGGGCCTGAAGATTCGCTAGGGCTCGCGCAACCGCCGTGTCGCGCGGGGCGACGGGGCCGGGGGTGCGGGAGATGAACGCGAGAAATGATATCGCGCGCGCGGGGGCGCGCTCTCTTTTGTGTGCTCTGGATGCGCGCTCGATAGCTTGAACGGCGAGAGGGCGGGGTGGCCACCGGACTGGAGGGAGGCGGCGAGGGGCGCCGGCCGGCAGCGGAGCAGCTCGACCAACCGGAATCTGTCGCATGGGCCGAAGCTGAAAGGGAGCGCCTACAATTTGGGCTTTGCTTGATCTAAATTGGAGTCTTCTTGGCCCATACAGATTGAGGTAGAAAATATCGGGACGACGCGCTGGCTGGGCCGGCCCACTGCGCACAGTAGCCAACCAGGCATTTTCTGTTCTGTTCCCTTCTTAAAAAAAAGAGGCGTTTTTTATGTTCCCCTCAGGCTGGTTGTAATGCGGAGTATCATATACTAGTATCATGTCGTATCATATATTAGTATAATGTAGTATTTTATTTATTACCATGCATGACACATACTACCTCTGTCCTGGTTTATAGGTTCTCTTCGTAGTTTGTGTCAAATTTTGACCAAAGATTTAACTAACAAAATGTTAATCAAAAACACTGCACCCATAAGTGTTTTTTTGACAAAAAACATTCTTATATTATGGGACGGAGGGAGTAACCAATATGACTATTCATTTCAGAAGATTTTTTTTTTACATTTAGTACATGTATATATGTATGTTTCAGTTCCGGCTCTTAAAATTAGTAGTACATTTTACCCATTAGAGCACACTCTTAATTTTGTAGCAAGATTTTGGAAGAGAAATAACTGTGGACTAAATGAAAAACAAGAATAGGAAACGGAATTAGCAAACAAGTTATTAAAAAAAATGGTTATGATGTTGGAGATGCGTTGCAGAAGTAGTACTCTCTCGGTTCTCTCGTGGCCGTGCGGGCTCCTGCGGTGTGGGTTCACAACCATAGTGCACAGTCCAGTCATGGCGATTACACAAATCATGGCTTGGCGTGGCGGTCGGTCCGGGAGGAGGACCGTCAACCACACGTCCACATTTCCAAGTCTGCATTGCTGTCAACCTGACAACATCCCCACGGCTTGGATTTGGTCAGTCGCCGGACAGTAACCACTAGGAGCACATCACTGATAGATATTCTACACGTCTGTACTTAAAAGTCGTATATCATCCTAGACTCCTCTCTCTATAGCTAGCTTAAAGTATCTGGACTAAGCGAATCAATCTGGACCGGCCGCCTCTAGTCAATGCTTTGCCAAAACCTATATGAAAATGAAGCACTACAGTCAAACTGTGCAATTTTTATGCAACGTCCCTTTGTGGTTCGTACGACAAAGAGAATTGGGGCCACATATGCTACAGTGCATGACTTTTTTTTTCCTCTTTTAATTTTCAGTCACTTTTGTCTGACCGCTTGGCTAGCTACTTTACTTGTCCTTTGGTGGAACAGATGGGCATGCTACAATGGTTCCTAGAGCCAACAACGACTTGACTAATTGACTCGGCAATTCGTGTCATCATCACAATACTCACGAGTACTAACGTTTTGTGGACCGTGTCTCACACGCCCGCCCCGTTGCATATAAACCAGCTTTCAACCCGTTAACCCCTCGCACACTTCAGACGCGAGTTCCACTTGCGCGCGCACCGGCGACCGGAGAGCACGAGAGCGAGCTGCAGGCGCCGATTGTTCTAGCTAGCTCTAGCTCCATGGCGGCACGGCACCGGCGCCACCACGTCGAGGCACCGAAGCCAGCATGGCTCGTGACGATCAAGGTTGCTCCGCCTGCGCTGGCGAGGGGCGACGCTGCCAAGAAGCTCGCCGCGCCCGCTCGCTCGCCGATCCTGCTGTCCCCGTCGGCATGGCAGAAGGCGCAGCTCGACAAGAAGGACGTGGCCGTCGGTGACCGTGGCGACACCGGGGTCGCGCCGGCGCCGGCGTCGCCGAGGATCGGCTGCATGGGGCAGGTCAAGGGCACACAGAGATGCTCGAGGGCACGCTGCCCGGCCTCCTCGAGGGGACCGGCGGCGTCGGGCCTCCCGTGCGGCAGCCTGGCGGGGCTGCTGCTGGGGCTATTCGGGCGGCGGTCGACGGGGAGGAAGACGCGTGCATACTCCAAGGTCCGGGACGTGGCGAGTGACACGTCGTCTTCAGGGAGCGCAAGGGGTGCCCGTGCGCCGAGCCCGCTTGAGCTCGACCCACCGCTGCCGGTGCCGGCGCCGGTGGTGAGACGGCCGGCCTTGGAAGAGAACACCCCCAGCCTTTGGGAGCGGCGGCGCGGCGGCGCAAAGGTCCTGGAGGGTCTCCAGCTAGCGTAGGATCCTTCCTGGTAGATCAGAGTTGAGTTGCCGTCGCGTCGGCTAGTGATGCCAGGGCAAATTCCTGACACTACGCTAAGTACAAGATCAGTAGATCACTATCTCCCCCGCAAAAAAAAAAGTAGATCACTATCTATTTGTATGTGTATATATACGTATAGGGATGACTTGTGACATGATTTACACAAGATCGATGTTTGTGAGCTTCACCATGCATGTGGTCTCCAGCTACGAAATCAATCAAATCGTCTTGTGCTTTTATTCTTCTTCTTTTTTGAAAAGGAGGTTGAAATGTCCTGCCTCTGCATCATTATACTATGGGACTGGCTACACCATTTTGGGTCAGTAGATTATTATTTATGGATCAGTCGAGTCGATGGACAGGCTGTGAATTGTCCAGCCGGCCTCCACAGTCAGTGTACTCAAGGTGTTTTGGGGGTTTTTTAGCACACAAATCTAGGTTTTATTGATCTATCACAATGTTTACAGGAATGATAGTTGGGTCATGAGGAGTATCCAACCATAAATACCTCCCTCCAAACCTACCTATGTTGTGAGCCTTATTACTTTTTTTCCTTAGTGCATTTCTTAGATTTCTGCCTATCTGGACTCAAGAAAAGCATACCCCTCTTCTTTGTAGTAGGTGCTGATAGAGGCTCACTAACATTCCAATCATCACCGTTCATTGATATATTCACTTTGCACTTCGGCAACCCTTTTAAAATTGTTCACGAAATTTAAATGGTATTCACAAAATTTAAAACATATTCATTTTTTAAATATTTATGTTTTCTAATTTTCAAAAAAATAAACATATCCATATTTTTAAATGTTCTCAATTTTTTTAAATAGTCATCTTAATTTCAAACAATGTTCATAAAGTTTTCAAAATGTTCATAGATTTTAAAAAATATTCATATATTTGACAGAAAAACTAGTTTTGTATTTTTCTACCATGTATTATCTACGATAGTCGTTAAGCGGCTTAAGCCGATTGCGCTATATAAGTTACTATACTAAAGCGGGAAGGCTTTGCTTTTCCTGGTTTTTTTGAATTTTTGTCGGCATCTAGTGTGCATTTTGCAGCAACGTCAACATTAGCAACAGTGATGATGAACAGTAACAAGATGTAATCCATATCAGTAAACAGTAACTAAACATTAACACGCACAGTGGCTGGACATGAGCAGTGTAAAGCGGGAAGAGTGTGGCTTTTTTTCTTTATTTTGGAAAGGTGATGTTCAATTATGTGCCTATGATGAACGGTTTAAACGAAATACATATGATCCGCTCTTACGCACTGAATATCATCATAGATTTTTTTGTTTAAGAAAATTCTCATTTTATTTTTCTTTAGGTCCGCTCTTACGCACTGGTACCCCAAGATTTTATTTTCCTCAAACAGTTTAAATGAAATAATACATATGATTTTGGAGCACAATTATAACGCCCTCGATGCGGCTATATCTCCCACGTGTCGAGGCACGATTTAGAGGCATAACCGCATTGAAAGCAATGTCGCAAGTCAGGAAATCATCACACATCCCATGTACATAAATAAGATAAAGGGGAGGTACATATTTGGCTTACACTCGTCACGTCACATCAAAATACATAAATAACATCCATCATACAAATCACTCATGGCCCGACTACGGTGCCAAAATAGAAAAGACCTCCAACATGCGACAAGGCCCTGAATCGATAACCCCAACTAGGCACCACTACTGATCATCCGGAAAAGACACGTAGTATCGCTGAGAGTCCTCGTCGAACTCCCACTTGAGCTCGTAATCGTCAACTGGAGCAGAAACACCTGGACCTGCATCTGGAGTTGTAGTATCCGTGAGCCACAGGGACTCAGCAATCTCACACCCACGCGATCAAGACTATTTAAGCTTATAGGACAGGATAAGGCAATATAAGTGGAGCTGCAGCAAGCGACTAGCATATATGGTGGCTAACTTATACGCAAATGAGAGCGAGAAGAGAGGGCGAAGCACGAGCGAGAAGCTAGAGGAACATCCTGCGCAAGCATAACTCCAACACCGTGTCCACTTCCCGGACTCCGTCGAGAAGGGGCCATCACGGTAACACACACGGTTGATTCATTTTAATTAAGTTTAGTTAAAGTTATCTACAACCGGACATTAACAAATTCCCATCTGCCCATAACCGCGGGCACGGCTTTCGAAAGATCAATCCATGCAGGGGAGTCCCAACTTAGCCCATAACAAGCTCTCACGGTCAACGAAGGAATAGACCTCCACCCAAGACACACCGATCAGACTCGGTATCTCGGTACAACAAGATGATTCGACAGGTTAAAACAAGTCCAGCAACACCGCCCGAATGTGCCGACAAATCCCGATAGGAGCTGCACATATCTCTTTCTCAGGCACACTCAGATGAGACTAGCTACGAGTAAAACCAACCCTCAAGTTTCCCCGAGGTGGCCCCGCAGGCAGCTCAGTTCAGACCAACACTCAGAGGAGCACTGGCCCGTGGGGGGCTAAAATAAAGATGACCCTCGGGTTCCGGAAACCCAAGGGAAAAGAGGCTAGGCGGCAAATGGTAAAACCAATGTTGGGCATTGCTGGAAAAGCTTTAATCAAGACGAACTATCAAGGGGTTCCCATTATAGCCCAACCGCGTAAGGGACGCAACAATCCGGGAACATAACACCGATATGACGGAAACTAGGGCGGCAAGAGTGGAACAAAACACTAGGCGAGAGGCCGAGCCTTCCACCCTTTACCAAGTATATAGATGCATTAAGATAACATAGCAATATAATGATATCCCAACAAGTAAATAAATGTTCCAACAAGGAACGGCTCCAATCTTCACCTGCAACTAGCAACGCTATAAGAAGGGGCTGAGCGAAGCGGTAACATAGCCAATCAACGGTTTGCTGGGACAATGGGAGGTTAGAGGTTCAATCATGCAATTGGGAGGCTGACAAGCAAGTGGTAGGCATCGTAGCAGTGGCAAAGCAAAAGAGCGAGCAAACTAGCATAGCAAAGATAGTAGTGATTTCGAGGGTATGATCATCTTGCCTGCACAGTTGTCAGAGTTGACTGGATCCTCAAAAGCACACTCAACGGGCTCCTCGTTAGCGAACTCGTCTCCCGGCTCTACCCAACAACACAAACAAGCAACAAGGATACAATCAACCACGTGCAAGGGCAACAATAATATGCAAAGACGGTATGCTATGCGGGATGCGATGCGGGATGCAAAATGCAAGACGTTACAGAAAATGCAGGAACTTGGCCTCAACTTGGAAAACCAAGTGTGCCACTGGATAGAGGGGACGAAATCGCTTGAAAACGATATAAAGATCATAGGAATCGGAGCTACGGTTTGGAAATGGCGAGCGTTTTACGAAACGAACCGATCTGCGATTTACAGCAAATAGGCTCCTAAATGCAACGAAAAGAACATGCTACAGCCACCAAACATGAAAACAAAAGACATGGCAGTGATGTACACAAGATGGTTAACAAAACACTAGCACTGAGCCATAGGCAAATTCATCCATTAAGGGGTTCAAACAAGCATGGCAAAAACGAATATGCAAAACAGATTCCAGACTTAGTGAAATTAACACTAGCCTGAAATTTCAGATCACGAAGCCCTCTTCGGAGCAGCAAAACAACATGATAGATAACCTGAACATGACAAGTAAGAACATGACATGGAGCTACTCAACAAGCTTAACAAAACATCCAAAGTGACCTGGGGCCAAAAGGGTTCACAAAATACTCTACCGAGCTCACGAACATAGCTCGAACACAATCAGTTTTCAGACTTACTGAAAACTGAGACATGCAGAAATTATAACTCACGAAGGCATGTAAACGAGCTCGATGCACTCACTACGGTGCAAGTCATGGCAAGGCAAGCATATATCCAGAAAGAAGACACAATATGCTAGCTACACATGGCAAGAACAAAGGCATAGCATGCATGGAACACTAACGGTAGCATCGGCAAAATCGCAAACAAGTTGACGATCTGTCCAGATTAACAACGAAGCAAAAGTTGAGCTCGATTGAGTCAACCTAGAGCACTCCACATATGCAAACAAAGACATGGATGGATAGAGCATAACATAAATATCAAAACTCCCTTATTGATCATCCTCAAAAGAGGCACGGATCACTAGAAAACAAGCTGGACGTATAGCATCATGAACTAAAATATCCCAGACTTAGTGAAAATCACTAAGTCCCTGAAATCAGCAATCTCAGGTACCTCTCTTCGCAAGCTTGCACAAGACAACACACACATCCTAAAAATGCATGGGTGGCACTTCTGGAAAGAAGACAAAATGCTTAACAATTCATCCCAAAGGGGCACAGGCATATCATGCACGAATTAAACATGGCAAAAATGACAAAAGTGCATGATGAACTAACGGATCTGCAATTTAACTCACGAAGCCTCCTTCTAACAGCATTTTGGGCAACAAGATGACCTCAAATGCAAATGATGCAGTGGAATGAAATGATGTACATGTCGAGACGAAGATTTTGATATATCATATGTCCAAAACGGAGCTACGGATGCGGAGATATGAGCAGTCAAAGTAAGCATCATGAGCTAGGGTTTGGGGAAAAAGTCAACCGATGCCCAGATCCAGATCTGGATCGGCACGCTTCCCGAGGCGGCGCCGGAGTTACTGTAGCTCGCCGGAGACGCGGGGGTCGCCGGTCGGGGAGGAGGAAGAAGAAGCCGGGGCGAGGCCGGGCGGCGCCGGAGGAGGAGGCGGCGACCGCGGGCGGTGGGCGTCCGGGGCGGCGGCGGCGGCCGGCGTGCGGCGGCCCGACGAGGCGACGAGCGACGGCGGGGCGGCGGCCGGAGGAGGAGAAGAAGGGCGGCGGCGGCGGGGCTCCTCGGGCCCGGCGAGGTGGAGAGGAGGGCCCGCCTCGGGCCTGCGGGCCGGCGGCGAGGTGGTCCGCCCGCCAAGTGGCGGCGCGCGATACGCGGGGAGGCGGGGCGGACACGTCCGGCGCCGGGCGGACGCGTCCGGCGGCGGATCTGGAATCTTTTTTTTTAGGGTTTTGAACGGGGGAAGAGGAGATCCGAATGGAGGGGGTATATATAGGCATAAGTGGAGTTAGGAGAGTCCAAATGAGGTGCGGTTTTCGCCCACGCGATCGTGATCGAACGCTCTAGGACATGGAGCAGAGTTAGGTGGGTTTTGGGCCAAATTGGAGGGGTGTTAGGCTGCAACACACACGAGGCCTTTTCGGTCCCTCGGTTAACCGTTGGAGTATCAAACGAAGTCCAAATGATACGAAACTTGACAGGCGGTCTACCGGTAGTAAACCAAGGCCGCATGACAAGTCTCGGTCCAATCCGGAAATGTTTAATCCCCACACATGAAAGAAAGGTAGAAATGACCACCAGAGGAGAACGAAGCGCCGGAATGCAAAACGGACAACGGGGAAAAAGCTCGAATGCATGAGATGAACATGTATGCAAATGCAATGCACGAGATGACATGATAAGAGATGCACGAAAAGAAAAACAACACACGGAGACAAAGACCCGAACCCGAGAAATAAATATAACTTAGCGCCGGAGACGGCAAGAGTTGGATACAAATATGGAAAGTAAATCTGGGGCATTACAACAGTAACCTAAATAAACTAGAAAAACAAATCTGAATAAGTCAAAACGCTATTCCCGAAACAATAATTTCGTACGCAACAGTGTTTGCGTGACTGGTGTTTACATACTCGCTGAATAAACCGAAATATATACCTATACCCACTCCGAAAAAAGAGAATATAACTTTGAATGAACAATACCCTGTGCATCTGCGTGAACAGAAAACTGAGGAAAATATATTTAAAAACCCTGAGATGTTTTTAAACAAAAGTGGTAAAGGATTGTTTCCTTTTTTTATTTTTTATATTACCCACTGTTGAAAATTTATGTGGGGTGATTACACTTGTAGGTCAGTTTACCTCAGAAATTTCTCGATCCGAGTCCTACCACTCACCGCTTATCTCACTCACTGGCCACACTTTGCGAGACATCATCGGTCGTTTTCTTCTACTAACACTATTCTTTTCGACGTCCCTTCTCTCTGCTGCCTTGTCTCCATCTCTCCCGATTCCTATTGTGTTTCGTTTCTCTGGTGGGTAAATCTGCAATATATCCCCTTCAAAAAAAATCTGCAATATATCCCATAATGTTTCTATCCTTTTCCCCAAAAAAATTCTTTTAACGTTCATGGTACGTCATCTTGCTTTGTTAGCACTCTTTGCGAGACATCATCGACCACTTTCTTCTACTAAAACAGTTCTTTCCGACGCTCCTTCTCTCTCCTGCTCCATCTCTCTCTCGATTCCTAATGTGTTCCGTTTTTCTGGTGGATAAATCTGCAATAAATCCCACAATGTTTCTATATTTTTCCCCCAAAAGGTTATTTTAACGTTCATGGTACGTCACCTTCTTGGATAAAAAAATTCCTATTGATTTGTCCTTTATCTATTTTGTAATTGCAGCACCAGAACATAGAGATTGGACTTTGTTGCCATTTAATGGGATGCCCTATTAAAAATTCTAAAGTGTCAATAAAAGATTATTTTGTATTATGTTTTTCTTTCCTTTTTTTTAGAAAAGGAGGATGACCCCCGGCCTCTGCATCTGGAAGATGCATACGGCCACTTTATTGATTATTCTCAAGGACCTTACAAAGTATTACAACAATGTGCCTGAATCCATCATCTTGGCAGCATATGCCACTACTCCTATTCAAAATGATGAAGGGGTGCTAGTTGGGCCACTACCCAAACCACTCACCTAAGCCTAACATCCAAAGCCGGAAGCCGAAACTCATTCGGAAGCCAAAACTCATTCGGAAGCCCCAGCCGAGCCACATACCGGGTCTGGGACACAATCCGGGCAGACGCACTCGTGTGTCGTCGCCGACATCTTCCACAGGTCCGTCTTCAGATCATATTGAGGTTTCTACCTTGTCTGGCCACTCTGCCATCGACGTCACCATGACGCCGGACAGCAACCTCTTCCTGCGTGAGTCCATCTACGTGCATCGGACGTCGAGCCTCCACAGCGCCATGCCGCCGATATCCGCCGCCATCAATGTGTGAGATGAAGCACCGCTCCACCATCCCCCTAGCCAGCACTTACTCCAAAACGATGCCCCCAGGAGGGAAAGCGATAAAACGCCATCATCGTCTGATCCGGAAGACCCAGATCTAGGGTTTCCCCCGGAGCATCCCGAACCTGATGATGTTGGAAATATGCCCTAGAGGCAATAATAAATTGGTTATTATTATATTTCCTTGTTCATGATAATCGTTTATTATCCATGCTATAATTGTATTGATAGGAAACTCAGATACATGTGTGGATACATAGACAACACCATGTCCCTAGTAAGCCTCTAGTTGACTAGCTCGTTGATCAATAGATGGTTACGGTTTCCTAACCATGGACATTGGATGTCATTGATAACGGGATCACATCATTAGGATAATGATGTGATGGACAAGACCCAATCCTAAGCATAGCACTAGATCGTGTAGTTCGTATGCTAAAGCTTTTCTAATGTCAAGTATCATTTCCTTAGACCATGAGATTGTGCAACTCCCGGATACCGTAGGAGTGCTTTGGGTGTGCCAAACGTCACAACGTAACTGGGTGGCTATAAAGGTACATTACAGGTATCTCCGAAAGTGTCTGTTGGGTTGGCACGAATCGAGACTGGGATTTGTCACTCCGTGTAAACGGAGAGGTATCTCTGGGCCCACTCGGTAGGACATCATCATATGCGCAATGTGACCAAGGAGTTGATCACGGGATGATGTGTTACGGAACGAGTAAAGAGACTTGCCGGTAACGAGATTGAACTAGGTATTGGATACCGACGATCGAATCTCGGGCAAGTAACATACCGATAGACAAAGGGAATTGTATACGGGATTGATTAAGTCCTTGACATCGTGGTTCATCCGATGAGATCATCGTGGAACATGTGGGAGCCAACATGGGTATCCAGATCCCGCTGTTGGTTATTGACCGGAGAACGTCTCGGTCATGTCTGCATGTCTCCCGAACCCGTAGGGTCTACACACTTAAGGTTCGGTGACGCTAGGGTTATAGAGATATTAGTATGCGGTAACCCAAAAGTTGTTCGGAGTACCGGATGAGATCCCGGACGTCACGAGGAGTTCCGGAATGGTCCGGAGGTAAAGAATTATATATAGGAAGTGCTATTTCGGCCATCGGGACAAGTTTCGGGGTCATCGGTATTGTACCGGGACCACCGGAAGGGTCCCGGGGGTCCACCGGTGAGGCCACCTGCCCCGGGGGGCCACATGGGCTGTAGGGGGTGTGCCTTGGCCTATATGGGCCAAGGGCACCAGCCCCAAGAGGCCCATGCGCCAAGAGATGGGGAAAAGGGGAGAGTCCTAAAAGGGGAAGGCACCTCCGAGGTGCCTTGGGGAGGATGGACTCCTCCCCACCCTTGGCCGCACCCTTCCTTGGAGGAAGGGGCAAGGGCTGCGCCTCCCCCTCTCCCTTGGCCCTATATATAGTGGGGAAAAGGAGGAGCAAACCAATCTAAGGCCTGGCGCCTCCCTCTCCCTCCCGTGACACATCTTCCTCCTCCCGCAGCGCTTAGCGAAGCCCTGTTGGAATCCCGCTACTTCCACCACGCCGTCGTGCTGCTGGATCTCCATCAACCTCTCCCTCCTCCTTGCTGGATCAAGGCATGGGAGACGTCTCCGTTCCGTACGTGTGTTGAACGCGGAGGTGCCGTCCGTTCGGCGCTAGGATCATCGGTGATTTGAATCACGACGAGTACGACTCCATCAACCCCGTTCTCTTGAACGCTTCCGCTTAGCGATCTACAAGGGTATGTAGATGCACTCTCCTTCCCCTCGTTGCTAGTCTCTCCATAGATAGATCTTGGTGATACGTAGGAAAATTTTGAATTTCTGCTACGTTCCCCAACAGATGACGCAGACTGCAATGACGATGCCTCGACAAGGGAACGACATCTAAGACGCCGCCATCGTCCGCCATGACCGTAGTCGGCGCGATTTTCATCGGCAGTTGCTCCACCAGACGTGCGCCGCCGACATCGCTGGTCCCTTCAATCGGAGCAAACTCCAAAACAATGCCCTAAAGAGGGACTACGACGCAAAAGCGCCGCCATCGTTCGATCCCAAAGAGATCTAGGGTTTCCCCCGGAGTTGCCCGCGCTGTCAAGGACCAGACAAGGGTAGAATCTCACGGATCTGCCCAACTGCCGATGAGTCGCACCCACCACCGTGCCGACGGCAGACCAGCGATCAAGGCCCATGCATGGGCATAGATCCGGCCGCTCCGCCGCGAACCGATCCGGTCACTCCGCCGCCGTCCTTGGCGGCCGCGACGCACCAGATCGCGAGACCTCCTGCCACGGGGAAGCGAGGTCGCCGATGCGCCGCCATCCACAGGTTACCGCGCGGCCGATCTGCCGCCGCCTTGAACCGCCGGAGTGCGCCGCGCTGTGGTGCCCCGTCGCCGCCGCACCACACCTCGGAGCAGCCATGTCCACCCGCGAAGAACTGCTGCACGAGGAGGCAAAGGGGGCCCCGCCGCCGCCGGCACCGGCCGGGCTTCACCCGGTCGCGCCCTGTGGCGGCGGCGAGGGAAGGGACGGGAGACGGGAAGCCTGCCGGCGGGGATTTGGGGGCGCCTCCCGGTCCACGCTTTTCTTTCCTACGTACAATCGAGAGAAGAGTAATATTTTACCTATCCAATGCAAAATTTATCTCTTTTAGTGAGCATATTCTATGGATAAAGACAAAGCAAAACTTGATTTTGTATATATTCTGTGTCTAGACAATTGATCCGATCAATATGGTCCATTGTATATCTTCTTCTAACATAAACTACTTAATTATATTTTGCTTCAAAGTTGACAAGACAATAATCTTATTAGAACAAAATTGGTGAGAAGACTTACCACCTAAATTCTCATTTATTCGATCAGGAGCCCCTTATAAGTAAGAATTAAATGTTTATAACAAAAAGGTTTCATACTAAATGAGGTTCATTTTCATGGCTTTGTAAGAGAACGGTGTGTCAAAACATAAGATAGCGAAGTTGATCCATAATATAGATAGGAACAAAGAGTTACTATAATTTTGTCCAAACATTCCATAGAATATAACCAAATATAGATGAAGATATAGCATGTAAGGTGTCATTGCCACTCGACAATCCAAAGTGTGAAGCACCTAAACATTCTCTTCAGGGTCAACTGTTGAATAAGCCCTCTTAATAGTTTACGAAAAAATAAACCATTTCTTGCTTCTTTTGATAGAAATATACTAATAATAGATTAATTGCTGAAAAGGATGTACTACACGTTCAATCGGAAGAAACTACCCAAAGACCTGCACGAAACTATTCGTCGTAGAAAAGGTCACTCAACCAACCTCTTCGCTTCACTTCCTATTCCTTTTCTTTAACCAAACGAACAACAAAAATTCAAACGGGCTCTCTTACGGGCGCGGCGTGACGCTGCGCTTTTTTGGGCGCTAGTATAACCCTATGCATCATAAAATTATAGTAGTATTGTGAGCCTACACACACTATCCCCAAGTCTCTCGCGCGAATCAAGAGAGTGCGTGTGTTTTCTTCCCGCAGATGACAGATGGGCTGCTCTTAGAGTCTACAGAAAATCGACACACAACTCGCACTGACTCAGTTGCATGTCCACCCTTGCCATGCAAATTTTGTTATTTTTATTTTTATCTTCTTTTTCAAATTTTGCAAGCACATTAGTTGTTTGTGTGTATTCCCAGTGAGGGGAAATCAAATTCCGTGGGAGATCAAACCTTTTCTTTTCGTCTTTCGCAACCGCCCGCCGGAATTCTCGCAACTCACCTAGCGATCGTTCGTAACCGTGTCTACGTCTTCATCTACAAACGAGACGCTGCAAGACGTCGTGCCGAGCATGGAGTGCAACGAGAGGTGCATCGACTTGTTTGTTCAGCACTTACGATCTTGTAGGAACTAGGCAGTTGGGTAGGAATTTTTTTGAGCTATCTATATCTATATTGGGACATGGTGGAGAAAAGATTTGTTTGTTTGACGTAAGTTGAATTTTCCTTTTTGGTAGTACAAGAAGAATGAAGAGAGGCGAATCAACCTGTGGTTGAGTTGGTTAGGTGGACAGTGGTATCCCCAACCCACCAGGGTTCAAATCCTGGTGCCTACGGTGACTTCGTAAATCTCAAGATAATATGCCGGCTCAGTCTCTTGGAGGTGCTCATAGGGATAAGGTGTGCGTGTATGCGTTCATAGGGATGAGTGTATGCACGTATATATGAGCGCTTGTGTCTATACTGATGCTCAAAAAGAAGAGAGGAGCAGAACTTTGCCGCCGAGCATGTGTGTGCTCTCGCACCCAGAGTGTTAGCCTTTTAGGGTTCCATCGCCCGGTCCTTGGATCGAGAGGAGACGACGTGCAAGGTGTGCATGCAGTAGCGGAGCTAGGTTCAGCCTACGTCCCAGACAAACAGTGTAACTACAGTAAGCTACAGTGACATTTTTGCCACAGTATGCTACAGTTATCAAAGAAAAAAATCCACCACCCCTCAGGCCAAGGCCAAGGCCATGCCTGCCTGGGGCCTAGAACACCGCCTCTGTGTGCATGCATGCACCTACGTCTAGGCACGTAGAGGGCATGCATCAAGGCCGTTTCCTCGCTTGTACTCATGCATCAAACCCTAACGCTCATTTCAAATCTCAGTGGCAAGTAAACACGAGAAGCGGTCCAAAGCATGGACGAATTGCGAATAGAGCGCCAAAGATCAGATCCAAGTATTTTGCCTGGTAGCATACAAAATTACAAATTGATCTTGCTCCTGCATGCCTTGTCTTCTTCACACCTTCTTTTGCCCGCGGAACGTCGACACCACCTGCATCCAGCTTGATGCCTTGCCGCATGCCACAATGCATGCATGGAGGCTCGACGTATTTGATTCTATAAGTGAAATACGATGCAATGTGACATAATGTATGGAGGCTCGACACATTGCATCGACCATGGCAACAACAACAACAACCCAAGCTTGGGCTACCATGACAACTAACTACCCATGTCCTGCTCCTAGGTCCGCAACCAGGTGCTCGCGTTACGTGGCCTACGACTCCTTGCCTAATTGGCACGTAACAGCTTTAGGGCACGCCGAGCAGGGCCAGACGGAAGTCACTTTTCTCTGATGGCAGTGCGTTTTCTTGTTTTGGTTTGAAGTGAAAGAAGTAGAGTCACGCAGTGCGCACACGACACGACGAGCGCCTCTCTTCCATGAGCGGAAGACAAGCTCCTCTCTTTCTTCTTCTTGTACCAAAATCAACTTACACGAACAAAGTTTCAACCAACTTACAAAGGTCAGTCAGGGCCAAGATAAACATGTCCCATTATTTATAGATAATCTCAATTCTTCCTCTCCTCCATGATGAGCCGCGCGTTGGGGCCCTGGTCACCGGCGATCGGCAGAATGACCTAGGGGTGTCCGAACTTGAACCCTTCGAGGACCGATCCCCACCCACATTGCGCCAAGAACGCGCCCGCGGCGCCGTGCGCCAGAACGCTCGCCTGAGGAACGCACCGCGCCGCCACGAGCCGGTGCCCGCCCGTGCGCTCCACAAAGCCACGTGATGCTCGCGTCGTCCTCGGCGTTCTTGCTGGCGCTGCGGGCACGGTCGGGCGGCGGTGGGAACAGGCTGCGCGGGACGGCCGGCTTGCCGTAGAGCCTCGTCAGGAGCGGGAACGCGTCGGGATCCAGCCCGGGGCTGCTCTGCAGAACGATGAGCTTGGATGTCTTCAAGGTCATGAAGAAGCGGCCCATGACGAACGCCCCCGACGCGTCTTCCCTGGCGAACGTTGCCTTGGTCAGCTCAGCCTCGAACCTCGGCGCCGCGTCCATGGACTCCGACGACGAGCCAGCCAAGGCCGCGACGCCAGCCGCGCACGGGAGAAGCATGGTGCACGGCACCTTGCGGTCCTGGGCGGAAGCGGCGATCCGATGGTGCACGAAGTCGGCAACGATCCAGTCGGGCCTCCTGCCGCTGGCGCAGGCGGCGTTGAGGAAGGCCGCGAAAGGCGCGGCAAGGCCGTCGAACGCCGCTCTGTGGAGGTCGGACTTGTCGGGCGGGAGGTCGCCGGTGGACTCGGCGCCGTCCGAGAGGCCGGCGAGGTTGCGCCGGACCGGCGGGAGGCTGGCGAGGTTGCGCGGGGTGAAGATGAAGGACACGCGGTGGCCCCGCGCGGCCAGGCGCTCGGCGAGCTCGAGGCAGGGCAGCAGGTGGCCCATGGCGAGCCACGGGAAGATGACGACGTGCAGAGACGAGGGCTCGAACTCGGAGGCGGCCATGGTGAACAACGGGAGAGGTCTACGGCCACGGCCGGGAGTAACGAGGAATCGGGGGCCGGGAGCAAGGTGCACCTTATATATCGCCCTCAAGGAGCAGAAAACAATGGGAATCCGGGGCGATATGCTCTGATCGATGGAGCGAATTGACAGTTTGACAGTTACCCAATCTTTTCCCTGAAGAATAATGGTAAACGAGATGTCGTCATCTATGGTATCATCCAGTTCAGCCCAATTGGCGCCATTTGGCTCCCTAGGACATGTCAAGCTCCAGCTCCATACAAACTGTTGCGAGCCCGCCAGCTTTATGCAGTGATCCCATGGACAATGACAAAGTGTCATCCATGACGTACAATCTCGTACTATTGCGTTGAGGATGGACTCCCGCGATCGATCCAACTAGTGTATGTATATGTATATACATATAAAGAGCAATACTCCATGGAGTACAAGAAAATCCGATCTGTTCGCGTGGGTTGTGCTTCTACTATCACAATGGACGACGACGGCCACGGCTCCTCCTCCTCCTCGCCGCTGCACGTGGTGATCTGCCCGTGGCTCGCCTTCGGCCACCTGCTGCCGTGCCTCGACATCGCCGAGCGCCTGGCGTCGCGCGGCCACCGCGTGTCCTTCGTCTCCACGCCGCGCAACATCGCGCGCCTCCCGCCGGTCCGGCCCGCCGTGGCGCCGCTCGTCGACTTTGTGGCGCTGCCGCTCCCGCACGTGGACGGCCTCCCCGAGGGCGCCGAGTCGACCAACGACGTCCCGCACGACCAGTTCGAGCTCCTCCGGGAGGCCTTCGACGGCCTCGCCGCGCCCTTCTCAGAGTTCCTGCGCGCCGCGTGCGTCGACGGAGCTGGCAGCAGGCCGGACTGGCTCATCGTTGACACCTTCCACCACTGGGCCGCCGCGTCCGCCGTCCAAAATAAGGTTCTCTTCTTCCCTCTGTTGCTTCAGTTCCATGTACGTACAAGTTCAGCTCGATCGATCCATGCCGCCGATGTCATATATGCCCAAGGTCTTTTTTATTTCGGAAACAAAATAATTTCAGATCTTACCGTAATATGTAAATTATTTCGGATTTTGAGATTTCAAATTTCACTTAATTTTAACATGACTTAAACTTATTTTAAAATAAGTTTGAATCTGTCTCAAAAATTTGAGGTTAAAAATATTTTGGAACCCACTCAAATATGCGAATTTCAGAAATTTCACTGAAATTACGTTGAAATTTTTAACCCTGGTCATACCAACGTGTACTGTTTGCTATAGGTTCCATGTGTGATGCTTCTCCTGGGAGCCGCAACCGTGATCGCCGCCTGGGCCACAGGGGTGTCCGAGCACACCGCCGACGCCGTCGGAAAAGAGCGATCGGCAGCAGAAGCGCCGAGCTTCGAGACGGAGAGGAGAAAGCTAATGATCACCCAGAACGCGTCGGGGATGACGGTCGCCGAGCGCTACTTCCTGACGCTCACGAGGAGCAATCTCGTGGCCATCCGGAGCTGCGCCGAGTGGGAGCCCGAGAGCGTCGCCGCCCTCACCACGCTCGCGGGCAAGCCGGTTGTCACGCTCGGCCTCCTCCCACCGTCACCTGAGGGAGGGCGCGGTGTCAGCAAGGAGGACGCCGCCGTGCGCTGGCTCGACGCGCAACCGGCCAATAAGTCGGTGGTCTACGTCGCGCTCGGGAGCGAGGTGCCACTGCGCGCGGAGCAGGTGCACGAGCTGGCCCTCGGGCTGGAGCTCTCGGGGGCACGCTTCCTCTGGGCCCTGCGGAAGCCGTCCGGCGTGCCGGACGCCGACATCCTCCCTCCGGGGTTCGAGGAGCGCACGCGCGACCGCGGGCTCGTGGTGACCGGGTGGGTTCCTCAAATCAGCGTGCTGGCGCACGACGCCGTTGCCGCGTTCCTGACCCACTGTGGGTGGAACTCGACCATCGAAGGGCTCCTGTTCGGCCACCCGCTGATCATGCTACCCATCTCTAGCGACCAGGGGCCCAACGCGCGACTCATGGAGGGGAGGAAGGTTGGGATGCAGGTGCCGAGAAACGAGAGTGACGGATCGTTCACCCGGGAAGACGTCGCGGCGATGGTGCGGGCCGTCGCCGTGGAGGAAGACGGCAGGAGGGTCTTCACGGCCAACGCCAAGAAGATGCAGGAGATCGTAGCCGACGGCGCATGCCATGAGAGGTGCATCGACGGGCTTATTCAGCAGCTCAGATCTTACAAGGCCTGAAAGCATTTTTTTAGTTTTTCCCCATGATACATTTATGAACTTTTCTAGCTCTGTATGGGGCTTTTGCACTAATAGGTTTCATCTGAAATTTGGTCTACCGGTAACTTTTTAGCTGACTAGTTCATGCCAGATAATGGACAACCTGAGGTCATCTTTTTTGGCAAATGATGGACAACCTAAGGTTACTATATCTTACTCCCTCTGTTCCAAAATAGATGACTCAACTTTGTACTAACTTTGTATAAAGTTAAGTCATCTATTTCAGAACGAAGGGAGTAATAAGCAGCCGTTTTTTCCAAAGCGGATTTTGGAACGTGGGGCTTTGGAGCACCTTTTTTTTACCACCCAAAACAAGTACTCCCTTCATTTCAAAATAAGTGTCTCAACTTTATATTAACTTTAGTACAAAGTTATATTAAGCTTAAGATATTTATTTTGGAACGGAGGGAGTACTTAAAAGCTTTGAATTTTTTTACATAAATACGCATGCATGTGGTCTAAGTACCTTTGGAATTTTGGTCAATTATATGTTGTATTGTACGCTGCACACAAAAGAAAATATTTTGGCCCAAAAGCAATTAAAAACAAGCCCCAATTTGCATCTATTTGTCCTTTTTAATCTCTCACATGCAAGCATGTATATTGGTGAAATTTTGGCCCGTTATACTGCACTTCTATACATGCATGTACACAAAAATTAAAAAAATTCAAGCCATAAAAATCCCTTTTTTGTAGCTTCCAAAACACATGCTCCAGTACACCCGTGCTCATATGTCACTTTTGCCGGTTTTCCCCTCTACTCGTCAGCTACTAACACATATAACCATAGATAGGATCACTTTCCCTAAAAGAAAGATATAGGATAACCTTTTTGAATTTTGAAATTTCACACGAAGTATATAGTACCTAATTCTTGTCTCATACATAATCTGGAATAGCATTTTCCATGGATCAATATTCCCCATGAATCTAATATCACGCATATTTTATGTACATTGCATCAACCAAATATCCACATTGTGTACCATGAATAAATGTGTAAGAAAAATCACGGAAGAAATAATAGGTAGCAATAATAATTTACCATGGCTTCTCCAAATGGGAAAGATGCAACAGGAAAGAAAAAAATGATGCTAGACTCCCCACTGCCCATGGTGCCCCTTTCATCACCCTCTAAACATCTTGCTGAGCCTCAAAACCTTCTACAACATATTCTCACCACTTGATCAAAATGACAATCCTATCATGTCCTTCTAGGCTGACCTTCAGGCAAACTTATAGCCTGAATGTGGAGCATATTGCTAGAATTTTTAGATGCTCATCTTTTTCCTCCATACCATTGATTGCTAGATCAAAAATTTATTCTTTTGTTAGATTCAGGTATCATCAACTTGTTTCCTTCTATAAATCCAATCAGATCCTTTACCTTTATAGATCGGAAGGCTCAAGACCGGTTTCATCTCCACACCTTAGTGCAAGGGAACCCTAAATTGTCACCAACAACCCCAAGGGAGGGTAGGAATGCTAAGGGCTCCCCTTAATCGCCTCGAATGCCCAACAACTTGCTCGGGAGATGAGAACAACCAAAAAAAAGGAAACAAACCTCGAGCTAAACTCTGTCTTCAAACTCCTTGCGTGCACCCTGCTCAATCCTACATAATTTGAGATGTCTCCCGAATCAGTGTTGGTCTTGCTCAATGCTATCTGGCTCACATGCCCGATTATCGACAGTTTTAGGTTGATCCAATGTCCGAACTTTTGATTTGAGAGTTGGCCTCAAAGCACAAAGGGGTCTAGATCATTCATTGTAAACATGATGTGAATAAGGTCAAGGTGGTCCTTGCTTTTGCCCAGTGTGGGCTCTTACATGTGTGTAACCGATGTTATCTTTATCTAATATATAAGCCAAATAAAAGAAAACTTCTTTCTTACTACACTAGGTTCCGCAGTGTATTGCCACATCTTTCTCATTCATGCAGATGTAACCCTGTTTGAGTCAACTCAATCATCGAGGGGCTGTTGTTCGGGCATCCGCTGGTCATGATGCCCATCTCTAGCGACCAGGGGCCCAACACGCGGCTCGTGGAGGGGAGGAAGGTCGGGTGCAGGTGCCGAGAAACGGAGGCGACGGATCATTCACCCGAGAAGACGTCGCGGCGACGGCCAGGAAGATGGCGGGAGGGCCTTCGTGGCCAACGCCAAGAAGATGCAGGAGATCATGGTCGACGGCGCATGCCACGAGAGGTGCATCGACGGGTTTATTCAACAGCTCAGATCCTACAAGGCATGGAAGCATTTTTAGTTAGTTTTTTCCCACATGATTCATGTGATTTTATTCGTGTGAAATTTGGCCTAGTGGTAATTTTTCAGCTGACTGGTTCATGCGAGATCATGAATAACCTAAGGTCTTTTTTTTGCAAGCGATGGACAACCAAAGGTTACTGTATCGTAATAAGCAGCCGGTTTTTCTAAAGCGAACTTTTGGAACATGGGGGCATTGGAGCACCTTTTTTGACCACCAAACAATTCCTTAAAAGTTTTGATTTTGTTTTGATTTTTTTTACATAAATATGCATGCATGTGGTCTAAGTACCTTTGAAATTTCGGTCAATAATATGCTGTATTGTACGCTGCACACAAAAGAAAATAGTCGGCCAGATGCAATTAAAAACAAGCCCCAAACTTGCATGTATTTGTCTTTTTTTTAATCTCTCACATGCAAGCACGTATATTTGTCAAATTTTGGCCCATTATACTGCATTTCTATACGTGCATGTACACAAAAATTAGAAATTTCAAGCCATTAAAACCCCCTTTTTTGAGCTTCCCAAAAACGTGCTCCAGTACCCCCGTGCTCATATGACACATTTTGCCGGTTTTTCCCTCTACTAGTCAGCTGCTAACACATACAACCATAGATAGGACCACTTTCCCTGAAAGAAAGATATAGGATAACCTTTTTGAAATTTAAATTTCACACGAAGTATATAGTACCTAATTCTTGTCTCATACATAATCTGAAATACGTTCTTCACGAATCAATATCCCCTTGAATCTAATATCACACATGTTTTATGTACAATGCATCAACCAAATATCCACATTATGTACCATGAATAAATAAGTGTAAGAAAAATCACGGAAGAAAGAACAGGGCGCAATAATAATTTACCATGCCTTCTCCAAATGGGAAAGATGCAACAGGAAAGAAAAAAATGACGGTAGACTCCCCACTGCCCATGGCATCCCTTTCATCACCCTCTAAACATCTTGCTGGGCCTCAAAACCTTCTACAACATATTCTCACCACTTGATCAAAATGACAATCCTTTCACGTGCTTCTAGGCTGGCCTTCACGCAAATTTATAGCCTGAATGTGGAGCATATTGCTAGAATTTTTAGATCCTCACCATTTTCCTCCATATCATCGATTGCTAGATCAAACATTTATTCTTTTGTTAGATTCAGGTATCATCAACTTGTTTCCTTCTATAAATCCTAACACAATCCTTTACCTCTATAGATCGAAGGCCCAAGACCGCTTTCACCTCCACACCTTAGTGCAAGGGAACCCTAAATTGTCACCAACAACACCAAGGGCAAGTAGGAACACTAAGGGTTCCCCTTAATCACCTCGAATGCCCAACAACTTGCTTGGGAGATGAAAACAACCAAAAAAAGAAACAAAGCCGGAGCTAAACTCTGTCTTCAAACTCCCCGCGTGCACCTTGCTCAATCCTACATAAATTGAGATGTCTCCTGAATCAGTGTTGGTCTTGCTTAATGCTATCGGGCTCACATGACCCAGTTCTCAACGGTTTTGGGTTGATCCAATGTCCAAACTTTTGATTTGAGAGTTGGCCTCAAAGCATGGAGGGGTCTAGATCATTCATTGTAAAA